>NC_080418.1:14479164-14781342 GCF_029873635.1 Malania oleifera
AAATTTTAATTTATTTTACTTTTAAAAATATTAAACAAAAAGGTTTACTAGTTTTCAGCTTTTCGTTTTAATTCTTGTATGCCTTTTATTTTCATATTTTTTTTATAACAATACCAAACCATCCCTTTGCTTTAGTCCTATAACAAATAATAATCATGATGTTGATACTGATGTCAAAAAAATTTACTTCCTGATGTAACTTAAGATGAAATTCATAACTTTACTATATAAATGAATAAAAACGAAATATTGTCAAATCTTCTATTTGATTATAAGAGTTCTTACATGAAATAATTTTTGACCCATTATTTTTTAAAAGGATGACTAATCTTATGTAGTTGTAACGATCGGTCAAGAACTCACTTTAATAATTAGATCTATTAGTAATACTTATAATATATTAACTTTTGATTATATTTAGAAGCATGGATTTTATGCTAGCTTTAGACCCAGACAAAATTTAGAATAATTTTATATTATATTTTATTCAAATTCTCATAAAATTAAATCTAAATTTCAAATTATAAGCTTTTTGGGTACAAGCTTAAATAATAAAAATACGGAGGAGAAAAATAAATTATAGGCAAGATAAAAACTAAGAATGTGAATGACAAATTTTGCACATGGCTGAAAGTGATTCACAAAAATAGGGTCCATACTAGAAATACCTGAAAGATTTGAGGCTAAAGTGCAAAACACTGAAAAAAATGCGCCCACATTTTAATTGAACCGCATTCCCATAATGGTGAAATCCAAGCAATCGATCCAGTGGGATCTCACCTGCTTTGCGCTCGAGAAATTCAATTTCTCAATTCTCACCCGATGTGAAAAAAACGTGAGACGATAAGTAGACGAGATTTTATTTATTCATTCATTCATTATTTTATCTTGTTTATACGGTTACAGATACATAATATTAGTTAATTAAAAGGGTCAAGGATATTAGAAAAGTCAAAGAACTTACCAAATCTGAACTCGGGTCATAAAAACTTACCAAATCCGAAAGATACTCGGATCCTGAAAACTTACCAAATCTCAACTCCTCAGGAATCCTAAGCCAGCCAGCCAGCCAGCCTCACTATGTTGCGTGATACACACTCCACCAACCACCTCAGATTTTCAGAATACTATTTTTTTTTTAAAAAAAAAAAAAATTAGCCCTGCATTAGAATTCACGTTAAGGGTAATGATACAATGTGAATGTGGCGCACCTTAATAATGTATGTGTGTGCAAATGATGAATACCATTTGGTGGGACCCACTCAATGGATCCAATATTTATAATTCTGAATCACGGCTATGATTCAATTTAATTGCTCAAATCTTTAATCTAATGATTTGTTAATGATCCACCACTATTGACTAATTAATGCAACACCCACCTTAATCTTACATTGAGTTGATGCTTCAATGTTTGACCAAGTTTAGTGGATTTGGTTTAATAAATACAAGTAAAGTTTTTTTTTTTTTTTATTTTTTTTTTTTTGGTGTCGTATAGATTTTTAAGAAAAACTAAATATAATGACATATAAAATTAAAATTTTATTTATGAATTTAGTGTTTTTTTTTTTTACTTTTCTCGATAGCCAAATATAAAAATGTGGATTCTTGATATTTTTCATTCCTTTCTTTTCTTTTCTTTTCTTTTCTTTTCTTTTTTTCAATATTTTCTGAGTTTGAAACAAAACCTTACGTAACGTATCAAATGTAAAATTAAATATCCACCCCTCATTATCATCAATTTCAAAACTATTTTGAAATGTAAATTTTTTATTTTAAAAGAAAATAAATAACAATTTGCAATTGATATCAACTATTAACTAGAGAAAGCTAGTAACTTTTATTCAATATTTTTCCTTTTATTATTCTTAAAATGCTATCCGTCTGCTGACAACTAGAAATGGAGAAAATGAATAGATTAGATTAGTAAATAATTGTACCCATATGAACAACACTAAATGTCTGCAATACATTATGATTTAGGTCAAATAATTCATGATGGATTATGCAGATTATTAAATAAGAAAATGACAACCCATATCTAACTCAGTTAAGTAACAGATTAATGGTGGTTCAAATCAGATAATCAATGGTGGATGACAGATAATCTGTCATTCCCATCTATAGTATAATTCTTTTTATCATAATATAGTAACTAAAGTTATTTTTTAAACTATAATTTGGTATATTATTAAACATTTAATAACTAATCAAAAAATTATAATTTTATTTTTATTTTTTAGATCATGAATTTTGGGTTTTAATTTAAATCATGAGAATTGAATATTTGGAGTTGAGTTTGAATGTGTCATCGAGTAGATCTGGAGACACATATAGTAGTTAGCCCATTATTCACAGCCATCATGCAATGTATGCAGTTATTGATAGATAGAAGAATCATTGTATACACTTTCGTGTACTATCTAAAGCCTTACCTATGTTTGGTAAGGATCATATTCATTCTGGTATTGTAATAGGTAAACTTGAAGGGGAAATAGATATCACTTCGGGTTTTGTTGATTTACTATGTGACGGTTTTATTGAAAAAGACCGAAGTTGCAATATTTATTTCACTCAATATTGGGTTTCGTTGTTAGGAAAAAATTAGGTCCTCCGGGAGGACGAACATGGTCCTCCCATCACACCCTACCATCCAATCAAAACATTCTAAATAATATATTGTACATGGTAGGATCCATATACAATATGATGGAACCCATGATATGAAGTGTTTTCATTGGATGAAAAAGTTTGATGGGAGGATTATGCTTGTCCTCTCAGAGGACCAAATTTTTTCTCCTTTTTGTCAGGTGTTTTACTTGTAGCTTCGGGTAAAAAACTTAGGTCCTCCCTGTAACGACTCGAATTTTTAAATGAAATTTAAATAATAAAGAGAGAGGGAAATAGAAACAGAAACAGAAGGAGTTCGTTGACGACAATGCATTTGGGGAATAAAATAATTTTTAAGAGATTGCCTGAATGCGTCGACGAACACAGGGTTTCATCGACAAAGGCTTAAAGGATTTCGTCGACGAAGAAATACCGAGAGGGGGGTTTTGGAACTGACTGAATTTCGTCGACGAGGAGTGGATTTTGTTGACGAAATTTTTGAAGGACTTGTCGACGAAGGTCGGGCTCGTCGACGAATTTTATTGTATATATATATATGAAAAATCAGATTTTTATTCATTTGAAGCTTCCTCTCCACTCACTCTCTCTCCTCTTCGGCTCTCTCACTCTCTCTCTTCGATTTTGGACTATATTTGCGCTGGATCGAAGATTTGAGGCTACCACGACGCTCCTAGCGAAGTTCTCCACAAGTTTGTCGGAGCAGATCGTTGGGGAAATGAAGTTGAAACAGAGTTGAGGTAAGACTTTTTAAGACAAATTAGACTTTGTGGTAGTTATAGAAATCGATGTACGCATGAAAATACTGATGTTTAATACTGAAAATTTTGAGTTTCAGGGTATTGAGTAGGAAATCTTACGGGGATCAGGCTAGGAAATTTTAGAGGTTTTCTCAGTCACCAGGTAAGGGAATAAACTAAAGCAGTAATTTTTCTATGTGAATTATTATTAAATTGTGAGTAAATCTATTTTCAGAAAAGCGTATGTTATATTGTTTATTATGAATGAAATGTATGATTGGGAAAATACTGCTATGATGATTAAAATGTATATGTATGTATGAGATGTCAGAAAATCATTATTTTAGAATATGAAGTATGACTTTTAACAGAGCATGTGTGGCATGAATATTATTTTACGTGAAATGGAGTATGATATGAATGCTTTTACGAGTAAAACATATTTTCAGGTATTTTGGAAAGATGGGTTATGTTATATTGAGTTGACGAATATATGATAAACGGGTTATTTTCAAAATGT
This sequence comes from Malania oleifera, assembly GCF_029873635.1. NCBI lineage: Eukaryota > Viridiplantae > Streptophyta > Magnoliopsida > Santalales > Ximeniaceae > Malania > Malania oleifera. The sequence continues at coordinate 14,483,053 of NC_080418.1, forward strand.
AAATACCTGAAACGTATCTGGCTCGAGGCCATATTTATGTTATTGGCACGAGGCCGTATCTACGATTTTGGCGCGAGGCCATATATTTATGTTATCGTCATAAGGCCGTATTTACGATATTTGGCGCGAGGCCATATATTTATGTTATCGGCACGAGGCCGTGATGATGTATGTATGTTCACGTATTATATGTTATTACAACCAGGATGTTAGTTTAGTTCAGTTCAGGGCTCGGTATCGTAGCTATATGTGTAGATCAGATATCTACTTCAGATTAGTGCTAACCGTCTCACGAGAGGATGGGAGATGGATAGTCGATGTGACTTTCAGTAGAGTGTGGATGTCCACCTGGCAGTCCGGACCAAGGTGTGGCGGCTCATTGTACTTACAGACATATTTGATTCGGCAGTGGTCGGCCAGCCATTGTCGGGTCCCACCTTCGAGCTGCACAACCTGTCATGGGGGGTAATACATGACATTAGCTAGCTATTCATTTTGGGTATATTTTCAGTACTACAGTTACAACAGATGTTTTTATGTATGTTATTACAGTGATAACAAATGCTTATGTATGTTATGATTTATTAATAAATATGAAAGTACATGATTATCCAGTATGATATTATAATTATTTCTAAAGTTATGAAATGTACTATATTTGTATAAGCACTTTAAATGTTCATGTTGTCACACAACTGTATTTAGTTTATTTTCCCTTACTGAAAAGTGTCTCACCCCCAACATTAATATATTTTTCAAGAAACCCAGATAAATCGGCGGGTCAAGGCCGCCGTTGAGTGAGTGGAGCTTCCCTACTAGAAGGGTAAGCGTTGAGCTAGAACTAGGAGATTTTGTTGCATAGTCCTAGAGTTATTTTGACTTTTGGAGGTTGTACATATAAACAATATATTGATGTTAATAGAAAGCTCTAGTATTATGTTTTATAATTGGATGTTTGAGATTTTTATGTTTACTGCTGCTAGGTTCTCCGCTGTGTTTGACAGGTGTCCCCATTACCCACGAGTTCGGGTTGACCATTTGATCTATTATGTGACATTTTATATTAAGAAATTGAGGGACGTTACACTCCCACTACACCCTACCATATAATAAAAACATTCCAAATAATAGATCTCACATGGTAGGAACGACATATAATCTTATGGGATCCAATATGTGACGACCCAAAAATTCCACTACTTTGATACCAATAAATATATAGCGGAAAATCTCCATAACTATTACTAGAATACTACAAAACATCCTTTATCACAATAAAAATCACAATATCGCAATGAAGTTCTGAACTCATAAAAAACATAAATAAAATAATAACAATTCTAACCAAGGGACCTTCTACCCCACCAACGCTAATGCTTCCACTACGCTACTCTGACTTCGGCTAATCTACTCATGGCATCTAAAAAATGTTATATAATCATGGGGTGAGACATCTCTCAGTAAGAAGGAATAAATTATTATCAGTGTGTGGCAATATGAGTTTTAGTGTTCCAAATATATACATCCATTATTCAATTAAATTTAACTGACAAAACATGTAACTTGAACTCACACCTATATATATAACACATATTTCCTTTTTAAAACACGTCGTATCGAACACATAATTCTCTGCAATAATTAAATCATCATACATATACATATACATAAGGAATTTTCCTCTGAATGGACGTCCATACATCATCATGTAATAACCCCACATGATCAAGTTGTGCGACTCAAAGGCGGGACTTAGCCATGGCTAGCCTACGACCAGGCTAAGTCAAATTGTACGCGTCTGTAGTATGATTGGTCTACCGCAGCTTGGTCTGGACCTAGGGGCGGTCAACTCTCCGCAGGCCCAATCGACTGCCAATACCAACACCCTCCCCGAGTAGTGTGGTTGCACTGACTATCATTATCATAGCTACGATACTGTGCTCCAAACATCAATGAAACAGTCCATCAGGGCTTTGCTACCATATAGTATAATTTATATAATATAGCTGTATAAAATCTGACATGTTCTCAATTTATTTTGTATAAAATCATATCATAGCATATGAGGCACACAACCATATGTACATCATATTTCGGCACACATCCATATATATCATATCTCTATAATTTTTATACAACTTTTCTAAAAATCAGTATATACTCATGCCACACAATTTGAGTATTAAATCATAGTTTAATAATTGTCTGGAAGAATATACATACATTTCACTAAAAATAAAATGAATCATCTTCCTTTAGGGTTTAATCAACTCATAATAATAATAATAATAATAATCCAAAATATAATTTCCATATATCCAAATACCCCAAAAAAATATAAATCAATTTCTAAAACCACATGTTATAATTTAATCGATTAAATTTTAGAAAATACTGACATAATTTATTCCCCTTACCTTATCCCAGAGTGGTGCCTACGATGCCCAAACCACAAAATCTCCTCAATTAAAACATTGGTGATTGAAATTGGAACCTACTGATATTTTCCGTTCTTCAATTGACACACTTTTGCTAAGAAAATTGAAGAGAGAGAAAGAGATGGACGGAGGAGAGAAAGACAGAGAGTGATCGGCGAGAGAGAGAGAGAGAGAGAGAGCACGTTAGGGGGGTCTTCTGTGAATTCAATTGAAATTGAATTCCTGAAGGATCTTCAGGATCCTTCAAGTAACCTTTATATATATTATTATAATATTATATTATATTATATTAATATGTTATATTATACTATTTAATTAATAATAATTTAATTATTTAAATTTTAATCAATTAATTCATTAATATATATTTAGGATCACACTTACGCACATATTATTTTTGGGGTCATTACACAATATATATGGAGTGTTTTCATTGGATGGAAAATGCCTGATAGGAGGACCACGTTGGTCCTCCCGGAGGATGTAATTTTTTCTTTTAACTTCAGGGGATATTCACATTTGGAATATGTCTGCTTTGACCGAGATCTTTGGAGATGATTCTGTACTATAGTTCGGTAGAGGAACTTTAGGACGCCCTTGGGGAGATGCGTCGGGTGTCATAGTTAATCGAGTAGCTCTAGAAGCATGTGTACAAGTAATGAGGGATGGGATCTTGCTCGTGAGGGTAATGAAATTATTAGGGAGACTAGCAAGTGTGAGGACCGAAGGAGTCTATAGGCGTGCTTGATACATATGGGTGAACACCATTTTGACCCAAAAGCTTAAGCCTATTAGGTTTTAGACCCAACCATATATATAAGCACCCATTATCCACTCAAATTTTTCAATGTGGAACAAAATCACAAGTGAAATTCTCAACAATCTCTCCCTCACTTGTGAGTTCCAACTACTCCCCCTTGAATAGAAATCGTCTTCCTTATGGGAGTAAGCTCAATTCTCCAATAGTTGCTTAAGTGGGCCTTACTAGTGCACCTTACATGCCTCAAATTGCATTTCACTTGCTTCCGAACCAATCCTACCTCCCACGTATTAACCATATTCAGATCCATCCTAGACCTAGATGATCCTTATTAGCCTTTGTCACACACTTGGTCCTCCAACTGTTGTCAGGAGAATTAACTTCACATCTCGACTTTATGATGTCAGTCACCCAGAGTTACGAACCGTTGACTTTGGTACCACTTATTAGGAAACCTAGACAAAAACAGAGATAAAAGCACACACAAAAGAACATTGAGATATACATGGTTCGGCTAAATTTAGCCTATGTCCATGGGAGAGATAGCTAGTATTTTCCGAAAAATACAGAGAAGGAGGAGGAGAGAAATTCTCACTCAAAAACTCTCTCAACTCTCACAGATCTCTCTACCTTCCCATGTACTTCCCATAACTCTATTATAATATGATGTTCTTTTACATTCACAACACACACACACACACATACACCCTTATTTATACACCAAGGAGTATTAACTACTCAAGAAAACTCCCACAATCACATTTGAATCTTGTTGGGAAATCTGGACAAAAATAGAGATAAAAACACACACAAAAGAACACTGAGATATACGTGGTTTGGCTAAATTCAGCCTACGTCCACGGGAGAGATAGCTAGTATTTTCTGAAAAATACAAGGGAGAAGGAGGAAGAGATAAATTCTCACTCAAAAACTCTCTTAACTCTTATAGCTCTCTCTGCCTTCCCACTTACTTCCCACAACTCTGCTATAATCTGATGTTCTTTTACATTCACAACACACACACACACCTATTTATACACCAAGAAGTATTAACTACTCAAGAAAATTCCCTCAATCACATTTGAATAATTCCACAATCACATTTGAATAATGCCTATTGGTTTTCAAGCTGGTACCAGTCAGGGTCCGTGGAGGAAAAATAGCAACAATGCGAGCCAGTGATAGGAAATGGGGCACCAAGTTCCTTAGGGAAATCCATCACGCCCTCCTTGTCCCAGGTGTTATCAGAAGCATTGGGGTGAATGCCGGGTTAAAATAATTGTTTGTTGCCGATGTGGTAGACCTGGCTATATAACAAGAGACTGTTGTGCACTGCCTAGTGATGCACCCACACCTAATTAATTTCGAGGACACAATCAGGCACCTTGAGGTGGCTACTAGAGGAACACCGCCCAGGTGCGGGTGTATTCGCTTACGCCAGGTGATGCGGAGGAAGGTTGTGATGTGGTGACAGGTACTATTTTAATACTGTCACATAAAGCTATTGTATTTTTTGATTCAAGGGCAACACATTCATTTATACCTCGGGAGTTTATCAAATCATGTGGAGTAGAAGCTCGGCTATTAGATGCCAATCTATTGGTGGCTACACCGACAGGAACCGTAGTGGTATGTGTGAGAGAACTTAAAGATTATCCAATTAGTATTTAGGGAAGGACACTGCCTGCTAATTTGGTGGTCCTTGACATGCATGGATTTGAGGTCATTTTGGGGATGGACTAGCTAGCTTCCAGTTATGCTAGTATATGCCGTTGGTTGAGTTCGCATATAATAATAGCTATCAGGACAGCATCAAGATGACACCTTATGAGACATTGTATGGTAGGAGGTGTCGTTCTCCACTATACTGAGAGGAAATGGGCGAGAGGCGAGTTTTGGGACAAGAATTAGTGCAGAAGGCATACGATAAAGTCCGAGTAATTAAAGACAAGATTAGTGCAGCTCAAGGTCGGCAGAAAAGCTATGCAGATACTCGCCACTGGAAGTTAGAGTATGATGTGAGAGATCAGGTGTTTTTGAAAGTGGCATCACTGAGAGGAATTGTGAGGTTTGAGAGGAAGGGTAAGCTGAGCCTTAAGTTTATTGGTTTATTCGAGATGCTTGAGAGAGTGGGTTCAATTGCCTACAGGCTAGGGTCACCACTAGCACTATCTAGGATACACAAAATATTTCATGTTTCCATGTTGAGGAAATACATCTTAGATCCTTCCCATGTGATCAGTTACAAGGAAATAGAGCTCAGAGATACACTAGCATATGAGGAAACACCAGTACAAATTCTAGACAAAAAAGAACAAGAGTTACGTACTAAAAGAATTCCATTAGTAAAAATCCTGTGGAGGAATCACGCAGTGGAGGATGCCTCATGGGAGCTAGAGGAGGAGATACGATAGAAATACCCACAACTATTTGGTGGGGATCAGTAGTAGTCAGGGGTGATAATTCAGAGAAAATCAGTATTATTTATTTTAGTACAGAGTAATTAAAGTATGAATGTATATTAGATTATAGGATAGATAGTGTTTTTGGTTATGGGAAAATTTTCTTTTTATGTATATATTTGTAATCTCCCAGAACCCTAGATGTAACCATGGTATTCCTCTACCATAAGTGAGGGTATGCAATAAAATAAGTAGCCAATTTTCCTCAGAGGACAGTGTACAACACAGATAGCAAGTTTCAAGGACAAAATTTTATAAGGAGGGGAGAATGTAAAGACTTGAAAAATAATAGTAATTAAATAAAGAGGAAAAGAAAAATTTAAAGAAGGTAAAGTAGGATTCGTCAACGAATGCCCTGACTTCGTTGACGAACTCTCTTATACGGTTCGTGGACAAAGTTCAGTGTTTCGTCGACAAAGAGATACTGAGAGGGGGTGTTTTGAACCCAGTGGTTCGTTGATGAGATTCTTACCTTCATTGATGAACTACCTTCTTCGACTCATCGACGAGTACATGTGGCTCGTCAACGAAGCCATGTGTCAAGTCACCTATATATCTGCAAAAACGGGGTTTCAGCGAGATAATCAAATCCTGTTTCCTTTCTCTCTCCAGAAAAATGAATGCTTTGACTTCTCTTTACAAATCCAGCTCCGTTTCTCCTCGGTTCAACGATCAGAAGCTACCACGATGATACTGGGGAGATTTTCTACAACTTAACCAGAGCAGAACTTTGATTTGAGAAGCTTGGGGACCATCCCAAAATCAGGACAAGTAGGTTATTTAAGGGTTATTTGGCTTGTACGTTTTTCTGAACCCAGATTTAGTTGTAGATGTTATTATACTGGTGTTTGGGATGATTGAATTTGCGTGTTGTGAATTCAAGGTTTTGGGACTTATACTGCAGGGATATTAGGGAACCTAGTGGGTGTGCTTAGGAACCCAGGTAAATGATAAATAGTTTATAAATTCATGAAATGTGAGTATGAAAATTATTCTGAAAATTTAGTTGATTAACAGGGAAATATATATGCGTATAATTTCAGGATTGTGAAATTATGAACTTGTGGGCGTAAGTTAGAAATTAGTAAATGATCCTAATTTGTTAGGTAAGGGAAATATGTTATGTTAGGAATTTTAGAAATTTTATCAATAATATATATCTATTTTAGGGTAAATTCTACAGAGTATAAATTATCTTCATTATCAAAAAATATAGATTTCAATGCAGGATTTTTTATTTAGTTGTGTGGCATGAGTTAATATTAGAACAGTTCATAATTTTTACAATTTTTTTTTCAGAATATCATGATTTACAGTATTTTTGCACAGAAATATGCTTTACCAGATTTTACAGAATTATGGATTACAGTATATATACAAATAGATATTTTACAGACTACCATGACTTCTAGAAGTTCAAAACCATAACTGTAATAACCTCAAAAAGGGATATAGAAAATTAGTGGATTGATTCCTAAAAAATAAATAAATAAATAAATAAATAAATAAATAATTAATTAATTAATCGGATTTAAAAAGAAGAAAAAGAAAAATAAAAATAAAAAAAATTAATTAAATAAAATTTATTTTTATTTTATTAATAAAATATATTATTATTATTATTATTATTATTATTATTATTATTATTATTATTATTATTATATCGTGAAGTTAGAAGCTTCAGGATTACTTCTTCTTCTTCTTCTTCTTTTCTTTTCTTCTTCTTGCGCCAGCCTCTGAACTCTCTCTCTCTCTCTTTCTCTCTCTCTCTCTCTCTCTCTCTCTTCTCATTCTCTCTCTCTCTCTCTCCTCGATTTCGTGATAGATTTTTGCCGATCAAAAATTCGAAGATACCACTCGACTCCATTTTCCGCTGCTGTCATTTGTACCAGAACGGATCGGAGGTAGGAGCGGCGTAGGCGTATTCCCTGGGATAAGCCATTTTCCTCTTTTTCTTTAATTTCTTACAAATTATAAGCCCAATTGATGAACGGGCACCACCACGAGAATCTAGGGATGCTTCTCTACAAGTCTAGCAGGACGGAATTCTCGTAGGGTCGTTAGGACAAAACCCCAAATTTCGGGTACGGGGGTTATTAAGGGGCTAATTTTTAATTAATTAGCATTAATTTAGAAATGCTAAAATATTGAGCATCTAGGGCTGAAGTAGGATTTCTGGAATTTAGGGCCCGGATGAACGCCGCGGGTATAATTTTGAGACCCGCAAGCAAAATTCAGAAAATTAAGTGGGAATGTTAAATAATAGTTTAAATATTAATTTGAGGTATATGGAGTTTAAGGAAGGCTAGATGAGTATTATTTCGAAGAAATAGATTAATTAATCTGGGAAAAATGTAAATTGCAGAAGTTAAATTTCGGGCGCCAAGGGCGTGAGATGTTGGGTTCTAGCGAGACTCTCAGTAAGTCAGGTAAAGAGAATAAATTATAACATTATTTTTATGAAAATTATGGATTGAAAAATATGTGAAAATGACGTATGTTATTTTACCTGAATATTATTATGATATAAATATCAGATAAAATTTGTGTGGCATATGATTTATATTGAGAAATGTTTAAACTGAGTTAGATGATTTACCCTGTGAAATATGTGATACTAAAATGTGTTTAATATAAGAATTGAAATGTGGGAAAATGATGAAAGTGAAATGTGCAAGAAATGTTTTCTCCGAGAAAATGAAGAAAGGTGAAATATGGAAATGTGTTTTGAGAAATATTGAGTAATTGTGAAATAAGATATATATATGATAGTATGAGATGAGATGAATTATGAACTGAGAAAATTTTATTTAAATGATGAAATGTGTTGAGAATACTGATATTGAAATGTGAATATGTGAAATGAAAATATTGCAATGTCAATTCTGTAATATGAAAATGAGAAATGTGGAAATACGTGAAATATGAATGATAAAATGTCAATACTGCATAATGATTGTGGGTATGTGGTGGTAAACCCTGTTGGATGGTTATGATATTGAGCACGGTATGGTCACTATGAATTTCTAGTTATGTCGTTTGGGTTGACAAATGCTCCTGCAGTGTTTATGGATCTGATGAACAGGGTCTTTTACCAGTACTTGGATCAGTTTTTGGTAGTATTTATTGATGATATACTGGTGTTTTAGAAGAACCCATAGGAGCATGAGGAGCATCTGAGTATAGTGCTTCAGGTTTTGCGAGAGAAGAAGCTTCATGTGAAGCTTAAGAAGTGTGAGTTCTGGCTGGAACAGGTTACCTTCCTTGGACACGTTATATCCAGGAGTGGTATTTCTGTTGATCCGAGTAAAATTGAGGCGGTAGTAGACTAGGCACGACCAAAGAACGTGCACGAGATCATGAGTTTCCTAGGATTGGCTGGGTACTACCGCAGGTTTGTTGAGGGCTTCTCTAGATTGTCAGGCCCACTTACCCGATTGACCAGGAAGGGAGTGAAGTTTAAGTGGTCTAATGAATGTGAACAGAGCTTCCAAGAGTTGAAGTAGTGACTCATCACTGCGCCTGTGTTGACGATTCCTTCAGGAGAAGAGGGGTTCATAATTTATAGTGATGCATCCCATAAAGGGCTTGGATGTGTATTGATGTAGTGGGGGAGAGTGATAGTCTATGACTCACGACAGTTGAAAGAATATGAGAAGAACTACCCTACCCATGATCTAGAGTTGGCGATGGTTATTTATGCACTGAAGATTTGGAGGCACAATCTATATAGGGGTAGGTGTGAGATATTTACAGATCATAAGAGTTTAAAGTATTTCTTTACGCAGAAGGAATTGAATATGAGGCAGAGGAGAGGGCTGGAGCTAATAAAGGATTACGACTGCACTATCAGCTACCACCTAGGAAAGGCTAATGTGGTCGCTAATGCTTTGAGCCAGAAATCAGTGGATTCATCTGTATTTGTAGTGGAGATTCAGCATCTGATTCAGATGGATCTGGAGAGGCTCGGTGTGGAGCTGGTAGAGGGCGATCACCAGGTGTTCATTGCTGACTTGGTTTGCAGCCGACTTTACAGGAGAGCATTAAAGCAACTTAGAGGAATGATGCAGAACTAGTAGAGCTTATGGGAAAGGTATAAGATGGTCAGGAACCAAAGTTCAGCATCTCAGATGATATACCCTTGAGGTTCCATACCAGGTTATGCGTTCTTGCTGACCCTGAGATCAAGAAAGTTATTCTAGAGGAAGCACATCGGTCTCTGTATACTGTACATCCAAGTAGCACTAAAATGTATAGGGATCTTCGAGAGTCCTTCTGGTGGAGCAACATGAAGAGGGAGATAGCCCAGTATGTGGATCAGTGTTTGATGTGCCAGCAAGTGAAGGCTGAGCACCAGAGACTGGCGGGATCATTGCAACCACTCCACATTCCTGAGTGGAAGTGGGAGCATATAGCGATGGATTTCGTCTCATGATTACCACCGGAATTGCATGGACAGGACGCTATTTGGGTAGTGGTGGATCGACTGACGAATACTGCCCACTTTTTGCCGATCAGAGTTAGCTACTCCATGGATAGATTGGCTGAGTTATACATCCAGAAGATAGTTAGGCTCCACGGCGTCCCAGTGTCCATAGTTTCAGATAGAGACCCACGGTTCACATCTCGTTTTTGGAAGAGTCTGCAAGGGGCCATGGGTTCTCAATTGTCGTTTAGCACAACTTTTCATCCTCAGACAGATGGACAGACAGAGAGGACGATACAGATTTTGGAGGATATGCTGCGAGCATGTGTGCTAGACTTTGGAGGTCATTGGATACAGTATTTGCCACTGGTTGAGTTTGCGTATAACAACAGCTACCAGGCCAGCATTGGGATGGCACCGTATGAGGCACTTTACGGTAGGAGGTGCCAATCCCCGTTATACTAGGATGAGGTTGGAGAGAGACAGGTATTGGGACCAGAGCTGATACAGCAGACCCAAGATAAAGTTAGACTCATCAGAGACAAGATCAGGATAGCGTAGAGCCGGCAGAAGAGTTATGCTGATACTTGTCGGCGAGAATTGGAGTTTGACACAGGAGATCACGAATTCCTGAAGGTGGCACCGCTGAAGGGTGTTATGAGGTTTGAGAGGAAAGGTAAGCTAAACCCTAGGTATATTGGACCATTCGAGATTCTTGAGAAAGTGGGTCCAGTTACATGTCGTTTGATATTACCACTGGTCCTATCTAGGATCACGTATTCCACGTTTCTATGCTGAGAAAATACGTCCCAAACCCCTCCCATGTGATCAGATATGAAGCACTAAAGTTGGGTGATGCTTTAGCTTGTGAGGAAGTGCCAGTGCAGATTCTTGATTGGAAGGAACATGAGCAACGCACGAAGAAGATTTCACTGGTAAAAGTTCTGTGACGCAACCATGCCATTGAAGAGGCTTCTTGGGAACTAGAGGATCAGATGCGCCAGAGATATCCACACTTATTCAGTGGAGTTTAGAGTTGAGTCAGTCAGAGTAAAAAGAATAATATTATGTAGTTTTTATTTGTATAGTGTAACATAGGATAGATAGGGTTTTTAGTTTTGAAACGTGAATAGTTTTGGGAGAATTTTGAATGGTTATAATCTTCCAGAGCACTCGTTGCAACTATGGTATTCTTCCTCCATAAGTGAGAGTAATTAATAAAAATTGGAAGTGTTTTCGCTAAGGGAAACAGGGGAATGACAAATTTCGAGGATAAAATTTTTATAAGGATGGAAGAATGTAATAACCCCGAAAAGGGATATAGAAGATTAGTGGATTGATTCCCAAAAAAATAAAAAAATAAATAATAATAATAATAATTAATTAATCGAATTTAAAAAAAGAAAAAGAAAAAAAATTAATTAAATAAAATTTATTTTTATTTTATTAATAAAATATATTATTATTAATATTAATTAAATATATTATTATTATTATTATTATTATTATTATTATTATTATTATTATATTCCGAAGCTAGAAGCTTCAGGATTACTTCTTCTTCTTCTTCTTCTTTTTTTTCTTCTTCCTACGCCAGCCTCTGAACTCTCTCCCTCTCTCTCTCCTCTCATTCTCTCTCCCTCTCTCCTCCATTTCGTAGTGAATTTTCGCCCGATCAAAAATCCGAAGATACCACTGGACTCTATTTTCCGCTGCCGTTATTTCTACCAGAGCGGATTGATGGTAGAAGCGGCGTAGGCGTATTCCCTGGGGTAAGCCTTTTTCTCCTTTTTCTTTAATTTCTTACAAATTATAAGCCCAATTGATGAATGGACACCACCACGAGAATCTAGGGATGATTCTCTACAAGTTTAACGGGACGGAAGTCTCGTGGGGTCGACGGGCCAAAACCCCAAATTTGGGGTACGGAGGTTATTAAGGGGCTTATTTTTAATTAATTAGCATTAATTTAGAAATGCTAAAATATTGAGTATCTGGGACTGAAGTAGGATTTCTGAAATTTAGGGTCCGAGTGAGCGCTGCGGGTATAATTTTGAGACCCGCAAGAAAAATTCAGAAAATTAAGTGGGGGTGTTAAATAATAGTTTAAATATTAATTTGAGGTATATGGAGCTTAGGGAAGGCTAGATGAGTATTATTTCGGAGAAATATATTAATTAATCTGGGAAAAATGTAAATTGCAGAAGTTAAATTTCGGGCGCCAAGGGCGTGAGATTTTGGGTTCTAGCGAGACTCTCAGTAAGTCAGGTAAGGAGAATAAATTATAACATTATTTTTATGAAAATTATGGGTTGAAAAATATGTGAAAATGGCGTATGTTATTTTACCTCAAATTTATTATGATATATATATCAGATGAAATTTGTGTGGCATATGATTTATATTGAGAAATGTTTAAACTGAGTTAGATGATTTACCCTGTGAAATATGTGATACTGAAATGTATTTTAATATGAGAATTGAAATGTGGGAAAATGATGAAAGTGAAATGTGCAAGAAATGTATTCTCTGAGAAAATGAAGAAAGGTGAAATATGGAAATGTGTTTTGAGAAATATTGAGTAATTGTGAAATAAGATATGTATATGATAATATGAGATGAGATGAATTATGAACTGATAAAATATCATTTAAATGATGAAATGTGTTGAGAATATTGATATTGAAATGTGAATATGTGAAATGAAATTATTGTAATGTTAATTCTACAATATGAAAATGAGAAATGTGGAAAAACGTGAAATATGAATGATAAAATGTCAATACTGCATAATGATTGCGGGTATGTGGTGGTAAACCCTGTTGGATGGTTATGATATTGAGCATGGTACCGTTGCTAGTGGTGTTAGTGCAACCACACGGACTCTTGGAGCGTATGGCGTGACAGTCGACTGTGCTATTGTGTAGGGTTGTTGGGCCCCCTGAGTCCGGATCAGGGTTATAGGCTGGCCAGTCGTACTACAAATGCGATATGTGAAATGATATTTGATCTAACCGGGTCGGCCAACCGCGGTTAGATCCAGCCTTCGGGCCGCACAACCTAGACCATGGGGGGAAGCATAGCGTGGATAGAAAGATCCTCAGGGTGGCCATGAGTTATAGATGCGATGTTGGTATTTGATACTGAGGATATTCATGAGCCGAAAAGTAAAATGGAAACGAAAAGTGAAAGAAAGAATAAAAATTGAGAAATAAAAAATGATAAAATTGAGAAATGGAATCATGTAAGTTAATAATATAAATAATTGAGGCGAAGTGAAACTCTCCGCCTGAAGACTTACTGAGTAAGGTGAGTGCCCTGATAGGTATCAGATGTGACCACACGTGATTGCATAACGTGTTAGGGCAGAGGGAAGCTATCTGTATGGGCGGGTAATCTTCCTTATTCTCAAGAACTTCGCGGTAAATATGTGTTGGAAATTATTGAATTTGAGAAATGATTTTAAAGCTTATAAAAGCTTGTATTGTATATCTACATGATTATGAGAATGTGTATATCAGTGTATTTTCTCAGATGAAACGATGATTTGAAAAGTAAAGTGTATTATAATTGAACTCATATATCCACACACTGTAAATAATTTATTCCTTCTTATTGAATAGTGTCTCACCCAATTTATCTAAAATTTTTTAGGGAACAGGGATAGATGAGGCGATAGAACTCCGTAACCATAGGGAGTTGGGACCCTGACACACAGGGTGAGTCTTTGGATTAAAGGATGTGTTATTTCGCTAGAGTTGGATTGTTTTGAGTTTGTGATGATGATGTATATATGTGTACTTAGATACTCTGGGTATTGTATTCTGAATGATATAAATACACTGTCTTCCGCTGTTAGGTTTTATAAATTAAATGACTTTTTACCCGGTACCCAATATGGGTCGGGTCGTACGAATGATAGTAGGATTGTTGATGTGGCCGATTTGTGAATGTTATGAATGATATGTGATTATTTATTTATTATTGAAAAAAAAAATTGTACGAAAATCGGGGCGTCACAATAACACTCAGATATTATAATTTATTTAGTTCAGATATTACAGATAAGATATTTTAGTTTATTCAGTTCAGATATTATATATAAGATATTACAGTTATTTTAGTCAAATATTACAGTATTTTCAAATCAAATTTACAGTGTAATATCTTATATGTAAAATCTGAACTGAATAAACTAAAATATCTTATCTGTACTATCTGAACTAAATAAATTATAATATCTGAGTGTTATTGTGACGCCCTGATTTTTGTACAATTTTTTTTCAATAATAAATAAATAAATAATCACATGTCATCCATAACATTCACAAATCGGCCACGTCAACAATCCTACTATCATTCGTACGACCCGACCCACATTGGGTCGGTAGAGCACTGTACCATTGCTATTTCAGATCAGAGTGCAACCACATATCTCAGATAGTATGTGGATTTTAGTCAACCGTGCCTTGGAGGGATTGCAAGCTCCCCAGTATTCTGAGTTGAGGTGGTTGGTTTGACGGTGAGGAGATCAGCTACCGTGCCTGGAGGGATTGCAGGCTCCCCAGTATTCTAGGTTGAGGACGTCGGTGTGATGATTGATAGAGTTTCAGTTGACTTATCCTGATGGGCCAACCAGCGTTAAGTCTCACCTACGTGCCGCACAACCTTGTCATGAGGGGTCAAATCATGACATACAGTTTTTCAGGATGGTGTATATATATATATATATATATATATATATATATATATATATTGATTTATAGGATAATAACAGATATATTATAATACTAAAAGTATGATTAAATAGAAAGCTCAGATATTACAGGTATATTTTTAAGCCATATAGGTGTGAGTTATATTGTATATTATTTTACAGGCTATCTCAGTTTCAGTTATTTATCCTTAAATTATTTATATAAACTCAGTTGCCACACACTGGTAATAGCATATTTATTCTTACTGAGAGTTGTCTCATTCTAGTAAATTAACATTTTTCAGGTGATCCAACTAGACGAGCAGATCAGACTCGAAGATAGGGAGGTCGGTTGCACTGCCCTGTTTGTAGGGTAAGTGTTTTTAGGGAAAAGTATTTTTGGGTAGACTCCCGGAGTTTGAAAGATGAGACTGGAAAGATATGTATTTATGTACATATATTTTGGAGAAATACTGAATTCTGGTATTGTGTATATGGTTGTATAGTATTATGTTTTTCGCTGCTTAGATTTTCCCAGTAGTCGTTACAGGAGTATCAGAGTAAATGATTATCAGTTTATTTATATTTTATTTTTTTGAAAAAAATAGTATGAAATTTTGGGTCATTACAAAAAAGGTACCAATAGAGGAAAACTCATGTTCACTTCAATCTCTATTCAAATTCATAAATAACTACCTTTTATATGGTTGTCACACATTAGTAATTGAAAAGTTTAACATACAAGAAATTACACATATACCAATAAAAATAGATGAAATTGCAAACAAATCCTAAAAATAACAAGCATTACAAACAAGCTCACATAACACATTATCCCACTACAACCATACATACATAATAAACTACTAATTAACTAAGCACAATCTGTCACACCCTAAACCTGTAGGGTCTAAGATGCGTCTTTCTATAATTATTGCACAAGTAACATAAGAAATAGAAATAACAAAATTAAATAAAATATCATAAACTTTTATACCAGAGTGCTAAATAATTACATTATAAGAGTATCTCCAACATCAAAATTAACATTCTTAAAAATTCCAAAACATAAAAGCATTTCTAACTGGTACAATACTAGTACTTATTTCCGTTGGTCTTTTGTGGAGCCTAGTTGTGTTAAACTTGGATGATGACCCGACCTTTATTTAATGAGAGATTTCTATCCTAAGGCTTAGTCCATGGAGCGAAGGCTTGGGCCGTAAGGCCTTGGGAAATTTTTTTGGGCCCATTCAAAACGGAACCCGATGCGCAACATATAAAAGGATTGGTTTTGGGTGATTAGGGTTTGTGATCAAACTTCGCGAGAGAGCGAGAGGGAGAGCATTGTACCGCTGCACTCTTTGTAATATTTCTCCTTTGTAGACACCCTATTTTTGTCCTAACCAAATAGAACAAGGGGTCTCCTCTTATTATTTTTTTATTATTATTATTATTATTATTATTATTATTATTATTATTTTCCTATATTATTAGTACTTTACTATTATTTTTCTTGTGTTTTTATTATCATTATTATCATTATTTTTCATTTTTTATTATTATTACTAGTACGTTTATTATCTTTATTTTATTTTTACTTTACTATAATTACTTTTATTTTTCATTTATTTTATTATTTTTGATATATTATTTATTATTTATTATTATTATTATTTATTTATTATTATTATTTTTTTATTATTTTTAGTAATGTTATCATTATTATTATTATTATTATTATTTATTACTTTTAATAATAGTATTATTGCTTTATTTATTAATATTAATATTATTATGATTATTATTATTATTTTTTGTCTTCATTTTTATTTTTACTATAATTATTTATTATTATTTACTAGTAGTAGTATTATTATTATTATTTATTACTATTATTACCTTATGAATGTTATTACTATAATAATAATAATTATTATTAATATTATTTCCTTTTTCATTATTACCAAAAGCATAAAAAATCAAATAAAATAAAATCAAGAAAGGAATTTTTTCTTTAGGGTTTTCAAAAAACTTTTTATATAAGGAGACAACTCTTATTCTCTCCCAGGGGGCGGAGCGCGCACAGCACAGCCGGAGAGCCAAAAACACCCAAAAAAAAATCATCTTTTTCCTATTCTTCTTCTTCTCCTTCCACCTGGGGACTCTCCCCGGCTCCAGTCTACACCAGCACAGCCCTTCCTCCATATCTTTCTAACGGCCTTCCGGGAGGACAGCCCAACCTCCGGCAATCACCACCAACAGCCGGACCACTCACAGCCGAGGCCAGCCACCCCTGCGTCGCACCAACTTCGGACTGCTGCAACCACCTCTACTCCGGGCCCTCCTCTGCTTCTCTGCATCACCAGAACAAGGCCCCGACCACTCTCCTCTGCACCAGCCAGACGAAGGCTTCCCCAGCAACTCCCTATTCCAGCCACTGTACTCACTGCCACCGAGAACCTTCCAACTCCGGCCACAGTAGCCATCAACCCGAAGAATCCCCAGAGACCCTCTGCAACTCTCCACTCGCTGTCGCCGCTGCAAGTACCGCCTCCATCCAGCAACTCCTCGGCCAGCCCCTGTTCCAGCAACCGGCGCCGTCGCCGACGCCCCCCACCACTCGCCGTTTCCGTCATCATCGCCTCAACACCCACTAGCTTCGGCCACCCTCTTTCTGGTCACCCCTCACGACCGCCCAGCCGTAAGCCGCCCCTGTGAGTCTCCCTGCTCTCTGCACACACTCACGCACACTGTTGTACACACAGCACACATAAATATACATATATATTACTGTTAGTGTTAATATGAATCTATATATTTTCTTTTATATTATGCATATATATACATATATATAAATATACATATATATTACTGTTAGTGTTAATATGTATATATATATTTTCTTTTATATTATGCACATATATACATATATATATATATATTTTCTTTTATATTGATCATATTAAATATTATTATTCTCTGTATATGATTATTAGCAATATTATGTTATTATTTGTGTGTTATTATCAACAGTAATGTTATGATATTATTATTTCACAATATTATTATTATGTTAGTGTTAATATTATATTGTTTAGCACTGAAAGTAATAATGTTATTATTGGCATTGTTAATATTATTATTGGTTTGTATATTAGTATTGGTTATATCATTGTTAATTTATTAGTATAACTATTAGATGATTTGTGTTAGTATAAATATTATATTTTTTGTACATTATTGGTAGTATTAAGTACATTGTTTATGTATAAATACAAGCATATTGTTTATTATTGTTATTATCATCGTTATTATAATTAGCATGTTATTAATATTTTTAGGATTTGATTGCCTTTATATAGACCGTTTATTAATTTTAGGGTTATGAGTGTTTCCATATTATTATCACATTTTAACTTTAGGGTTTGTTATGTTTCCAAATTATTAGTACATATTTTTTAGGATTTTTGATTTATTTCCATTTTATTGCATGTTGAATTTTTTAGGGTTTGATTATTTCTATATCATTGTATATTTATTTTTGGATTTGATAAATGCCATAATTTCGTCTTATTTGTTTCCATGTTTGTTTATATTTAACTTTTAGGGTTTGATTTATTGTCATGTTTCCTTTATTGTCAATATTAATAGGGTTTTATTAGAGTTATGTTAAAATTTTGATTATTTATAGTTAGGGTTTTTATTTGTTAAGATATATTATTATCATATTGTATAGTTAGTGAAATTATGACATATATGTATTATTAGTCTAGTAGTATTATTATGGTATAGTATTAATACTTACATGTTATGATGTATATATATATATATTAAAGTGGTATTATAATTTCATATTGGTATTTATGTGTTATTAATATTATGAGATATATACGTGTTATTATTATAGTAGTATTATTATTACAAGTAATATATTATCATTATAATATGTTAGGGATATTACTTTCACATATTTATGGACTTCTCAACTATATCCTATGTTTATATTTTGTATTGAGATATCTATTATTTATAATATTTTGGTATTATTTTAGTAAGTATTTTTGTGTGGGTATATCCCTATGATTTTATTGCGGGGGTATGAGCCCTCGGGCATCACGTACCCTAAGTTCTGAGGGAACATATATGTATACATTAGCTTTATTTATTTATTATTTTACTTATTTATTTTTTTACATGTATTTATAAATTCATAAAAAGGAGTAATTTCAAGAATTATTAGATTAACTTAGGGATAATTTCAAATTAATTAGGTACCGTTCGTAAGGACGGGCGCGTAGGGGGTGCTTGTACCTTCCCCTCGCGTAACCGAACTCCCGACCCCAACTCTGGTAATGTAGACCGATTCTACCCCTAACGGGGTAGTTATCACGTGTTCTAACCACACTAAAGGTTAGTGGCGACTCCGACATTCCATATTTTCCTTAAAAATTAAAAACGATTTTGATTTCGCTGCCCGGGGCACACGCGCTCCCGGGACGTCGCGACATCCTTGATAATAGTGAAATTCCTGCAACTCCATGGACGTAGGCAAAATTTCCGAACCACGTAAATACTATCTTATGTGTATGATTCATTTTTATTTGGCGTGTATTCTTTCTCTATTTTGTTTCTCACAAATTTCAAAATTTGATTTTAATTCCCAACAACAGAGCCTAGGGTTAGGTTCGAGTGGGAGCAATGACAGAGGAAGCAGGAAAGGCGTCTGGAATAGAAAAGTTTGATGGCACAGATTTTGGATTCTGGAGGATGTAGATAAAGGATTATCTCTATGGGAGGAAGTTACATCTACCACTTCTAGGAGAAAAACCTACTACTATGAAGGACGAGGAATGGACTCTCCTTGACAGACAGGTATTGGGAGTTATAAGATTAACTCTGTCTAGGTCTGTTGCACACAACGCTGTGAAGGAGAAGACTACAGCAGATCTGATGAAGGCTTTGTCTGGTATGTATGAAAAATCGTCAGCAAATAACAAGGTACATCTCATGAAGAAATTATTTAATTTGAAGATGGCAGAGAATACATCAGTAGCACAACATCTTAATGAGTTTAATACTATCACAAATCAATTATTGTCTGTAGAAATTGATTTTGATGATGAGATTCATGTACTGATCATTTTGGCCTCGTTTCCAAACAGTTGGGAGGCAATGAGGATGGCAGTAAGAAACTCTACCGAAAAAGAAAAACTGAAGTATAATGATATACATGATTTAATTCTAGTCGAGGAGATTCGCAAAAGAGATGCGGGTGAAACCTTAGGATCTGGCTCCACCCTAAACCTTGAGACTAGGGGCAGAGGTAATGACCGAAATTCAGATTGGGGTAGATCAAAATCCACAAACTATAATCGAAACATAAGTAAATCTAGATCTGGCCAAAAGGGACAATGCTGGAACTGCGGAAAAAAGGGTCACTTTAGGAGACAATACAAAAGTCTTAAAAAGAAGAGTGAGGATGATTCTGCTAATGCTGTAACATAAGAGGTACAAGATGCACTACTTCTTGCAGTAGACAGTCCACTTGATGATTGGGTTTTGGACTCAAGAGCTTCGTTTCATACCACTTCACACCATGAAATCATACAGAACTATGTAGCAGGAGACTTTGGTAAGATGTATTTGGCTGATGGTATAGCCTTAGATGTTGTGGGTATGGGAAACGTTCGAATGTCGTTGCCCAATGGGTCCGCTTGGTTACTGGAGAAGGTACGACATTCCTGATCTGAGAAGGAATTTAATTTCTGTCGGACAGCTTGATGATGAAGGGCATGCAATGTTGTTTGCTGGTGGCACTTGGAAGGTTACAAAGGGAGCTAGAGTATTGGCTCATGGAAAGAAATTTGGTACTCTATACATGACCTCAAGTCCAAGAGATACAATTGCAGTTGCTGAAGCAAGTACTGATACAAGCTTATGGCACCGCAGACTTGGTCACATGAGTGAGAAAGGAATGAAGATGCTGCTGTCAAAAGGGAAACTACCGGAATTGAAGTTCGTTGATTTTGACTTGTGTGAAAGCTGCATCTTAGGAAAGCAGAAAAGGGTGAGTTTCTTGAAAAGTGGCAGAACACCGAAGGCTGAAAAATTAGAGTTAGTGCACACAGATTTGTGAGGGCCTTCTCTCGTTGCATCCCTTGGAGGTTCAAGGTACTACGTTACTTTCATTGATGACTCAACCAGAAAGGTATGAAATTATTTTCTGAGAAATAAATATGATGTATTTGAAATTTTTAAGAAGTGGAAGGCTATGGTTGAGATAGAGACAGGTTTGAAAGTAAAGTGTTTGAGGTCAGACAACGGAGGAGAGTACATAGATGGAGGGTTCAGAGAGTATTATGCTGCACATGGAATCAAAATGGAAAAGACCATTCCTGGGACACCATAGCAGAATGGTGTGGCTGAGCGCATGAAAAGAACTCTCAATGAGCGTGCTAGGAGTATGAGGTTGCATGCTGGACTACCAAAAACTTTCTAGGCTGATGCTGTTAGTACTGCAGCTTATCTGATAAACCGAGGACCTTCAGTTCCCATGGAGTTTAGACTTCCAGAAGGGGTTTGGAGCATTAAAGAGGTAAAGTTTTCTCACTTAAAAGTTTTTGGTTGTGTTTCTTATGTTTATATTGATTCTGATGCTCGTAGTAAAATTGATGCAAAGTCCAAAATATGCTATTTCATTGGCTATGGTGATGAGAAATTTGGCTATCGGCTTTAGGATGAACAAAACAGGAAAATCATCAGAAGTAGAAATGTGATATTTAACAAACAGGTTATGTACAAGGATAGGTCAACTGTAGTGTCAGATGTCACAACGATAGATCAAAAGAAATTTGAGTTTATTAACTTAGATGAGTTGACTGAAAGTATTGTCCAGGAAAGGGGTAAAGATGATAGGGAGAATGTAGAATCACAAGAAAATCAAAATACACTTGTAGTTGCGGTCCGTAGATCTTCCAGGGCCATTAGACCTCCATAGCGTTATTCACCTACTTTAAATTATCTCCTGTTAACTGATGGTGGTGAGCCAGAGTGTTATGATGAAGCCTTACAGGATGAAAGTTCAAGCAAGTGGGAGTTAGCCATGAAGAGTGAGATGGATTCCTTGTTGGGGAATCAGACATGAGAATTAAAGGAATTGCCAGTGGGGAAGAAGGCTTTGCACAACAAGTGGGTATACAGAATAAAGAACGAACATGATGGTAGGAAGCGCTAAAAAGCTAGATTAGTTGTCAAAGGGTTCCAGCAAAAGGAGGGCATTGACTTCACAGAAATATTTTCTCTAGTTGTGAAGGTGTCGACAATTAGACTGGTACTGGGAACGGTGGTTGCAGAAAATCTACATCTTGAACAGTTAGATGTGAAAACAGCATTCCTTCATGGTGACTTGGAGGAAAACATCTACATGATTCAGCCAGAAGGGTTCATTGTTTAGGGACAAGAGAATTTAGTCTGCAAACTGAGAAAGAACTTGTATGGTCTAAAACAAGCTCCAAGACAGTGGTATAAGAAATTTGATAGTTTTATGCATAAAATTGGGTTCAAGAGATGTAAAGCTGATCACTGCTGTTATGTTAAGTTCTTTGAAAATTCTTACATCATTTTACTTTTATATATAGATAATATGCTCATTGCAGGGTCTAGTATTGAGGAGATTAATAATCTGAAGAAGCAATTGTCATAACAGTTTGCAATGAAGGATTTGGGAGCTGCAAAGCAAATCCTTGGAATGAGAATCATTAGAGACAAGGCTAATGGTACATTGAAGCTTTCACAGTCAGAGTATGTGAAGAAAATTCTCAGCAGGTTCAACATGAATGAAGCCAAACTAGTGAGCACACCTTTGGGTAGTCATTTCAAACTCAGCAAGGAACAGTCACCGAAGACAGAAGAAGAAAGAGATCATATGAGCAAGGTGCCCTATGCTTCAACTATTGGCAGCTTGATGTATGCTATGGTGTGTACAAGGCCAGACATTGCACATGCAGTGGGAGTTGTGAGCAGATTCATGAGTAGACCAGGAAAGTAGCATTGGGAGGTAGTAAAGTGGATTCTGAGATATCTGAGGGGTTCATCAGATAAATTTCTTTGCTTCACAGGTGCAAGTTTGAAAATGCAGGGTTATGTAGACGCTGATTTTGCTGGTGATAATGATAGTAGAAAGAGTACTATTGGATTTGTATTTACTTTGGGTGATACAACTATATCTTGGGGTTCAAATTTGCAAAAGACTATTGCTTTATCTACTAGAGAATCTGAGTATGTTGTAGCAATTGAAGCTAGAAAGGAGATGATTTGGTTACATGGTTTCTTAGATGAATTGGGTAAAAAGCAGAAGATGGGCATTCTACACAGTGACAGTCAAAGTGCAAATTTTCTTGCCAAAAATTCAGCTTTTCATTCAAAATCGAAAAACATACAGACAAAATACCACTTTATCCGTTGCCTTGTCGAAGATAAGCTAGTAATACTTGAGAAGATATGTGGATCTAAGAACCTAGTAGACATGTTGACTAAGGGTGTTACTATAGAGAAACTGAAGTTGTGTGCAGCTTCAGTTGGTCTTCTACCTTGAGGACAGGAGGTTGAGTTGAAAGGATGAGGGATTGTTCATTTGGGAGGATTGCAGTTGATATTGGTGATTGAACTAGTCTCCAAGTGGGAGATTTGTTGGGCTTTTGTGGAGCCTAGTTGTGTTAAACTTGGATGATGACCTGACTTTTATTTAATGAGAGATTTCTATCCTAAGGCTTAGTGCATGGAGCGAAGGCTTGAGCCGTAAAGCCCCGAGAAAATTTTTTGGGCCCATTCAAAACAGAACCCTATACGCAACATATAAAAGGATTGCTTTTGGGTGATTAGGGTTTGTGATCAAACTTCGCGAGAGAGCGAGAGGGAGAACATTGTACCGCTACACTCTCTGTAATATTTCTTCCTAATAATAGTGAAATCCCTGCTACTTCGTGGACGTAGGCAAAATTGCCGAACCATGTAAATACTATCTTGTGCATGTGATTCATTTTTATTTGGCGTGTATTTTTTCTTTATTTTGTTTCTCACAGATTTTGGAATTTGATTTTAATTCCCAACAGTTCAAACTGCTCTCCTTAATCCCACCCACGTGCTTGCTATGCCTGATTTTCAATACGCTCCTTAAAGCTATTTGTAAGGTAGAATAATAATTGAGCTGGTGAGATGACACTCTGTAAGTAAGAAAGATTATATTAGTGTGTAGTTATGATGAACTTTACTATACCATAATTCTGTAATAGTTAACATTTAATACTGTAGTCTCAAAACTGCACTTGTAAAATTGTAACTGCTTTTTTAAAATAGTGAATTGTAACTATAATACTTGTTCTGTTGACCTTACGGGTCACGCTCGGTTTTGATTATGACAAATACTCATTATATCTAATGAGTGTTAGAAGGATGTGCAGGAACTAAAGGTGTTGAGACAATGATGTGCACAAAGTCAAGAAAAGCCCGAAGACCAAAGTTTTTATTTCATAATGTAATATCTTTAATTGGTCTGTAATAGTAAGTAGGTATTTGATTTGTAATAAGCTCACACACATCACATGCATGATTTCCTTTGTAAGCTCAAACCAAACCATAGAAAGACCTTAGGGTTCGGTCGACCGACACCGAACTTTTTCGGTGTTTCTAAAACTGGACCCCAAGTGACCTTAGGACACACACATATACACATATGTTGATTAGGCACTTAAAATAAACCTTTCTGGATCAATTCGGGACCGAAATGCACACTTGGTGCACTTTCGGTCGACCGGCCAATTCAGTTCAAATTGGCCCTATCGACCGAAACCGGTCCGGGTCAACTATTTGACCCGGTCCCGGTCGACCGACCCCTTACAGGTCATTTGACCTCGGTCGACCGAACCCCTTGGGAGTCAACATTTTGACCCCCCGATCGACCGACGAAAATTGTACTGCAACGACCTGGTCGACCGAAGGGTTTTGGGAGGATTCCCAACGGTCCGGTCGACCGAGCCACACAGTTCAAAAAGGGGCCGGTCGATCGAACCTCAGTGTTTCTGAAAATCGCCTAGCCCGGTCGACCGACCACTCAGTTTAAAATTCCCCCGGTCGACCGAGCTACTTGAGTCCCGGTCGACCGAACCACTTTTGGTCGACCGGACCTCTCGGGTTGCTCATATTTTTTTACCGAGGTTAAATTTTTTAAACAGGGTTAAATTTTCTTAAGGGTCATTAATCTTTTCTAAAAATCCCTAATTAGTCCCCAACAGTCAAAATTCTTAGTATGTCTATATATACTCCTTCATTTGGTGGATTAAGTACTGATTAGCAAAAAGGATTAGGAAAATCTCTCTCAAGCAAAAATACCTCCTTGTGATTCCTACTTGCTCAAATCTTTCCCAAAAGCACTTTAGCTCATTTCTTCGAATCATTTGTAAGTGCTTTGAGTGTATATTCAAACAGGTTTTGCTCTCATTGTTTAAGAATGTTTAAATTGATTTTTCTCTCGAGAGCATAACCTAAGTTTTCTTAGGAGGCTTTGCTAATAAGCATATTCTAAGAAAACTTGTGGTAAACTTCTGAGTGTTGCATTATCATTGCAACATCTTTGGAAGTACGTATTTGTTTTGATTTGCAAAAACATATTTCAAGCTTATTCAAATATCTTGTGGAACTTATTGAACAATTTGTGAAAAGGTATTTGTGCTTGTTACACTAATCTTTGTGGTATTATTTATACAAGTAATATAGCATTTACCGAAAACAAAGATTATCTATTTTGCCATTCAAGCATATACATATTCGTATGATTGACTCATTCTATTGATTGATTATGTTGAGGCTTGTTTGATACTCTATGTGAATAAGCTTGATTGAATATTTTAAAGTACACAGATTATTATTGACACTCTCACGTACGTACTACACTGATAGAAAACATAGTTGAGAGTTGACATATTCAGACTACACAGAGCTTACATTTTAAATCACTTGTGGTGTTTGTGTTTGTGCGCATTTGTGGTACAAATCTGCTTTACGTGAAAGCACTCCTGCATTGTACCTTGTGATTGTATATCTGAGAGATTCCAGGCGTGGCCTGAGGGGGCGGTAATCCAGCCCGGTAAGGATTGGTGTAAAGGTTGAGGTCAGCCCTGTGGTAATTTGACCTGGTTTGTATAGGTGCCGCTCCACCTGCTTAAGTGAGCAAGGTATTGTGATAATCTTTGTGCTGGTTAGCCAAGGCGGGGACGTAGGCAGTTGGCCGAACCTCGATAACATATCTGCGTGTCATCTTTCCTTTACTGCTTTCTGACGCTTATATGATTGTTTAAACTGCTTTATTTAATTTCTGGTATATTTACATTATTTGCACTAGATTGACCCTAGGATTGTGAACATACTGCTGCTAGGAGAAATACCTAGAAGATAAAATTTAAAAATACCAATTCACCCCCCCTCTTGGGATCACGGTAAAGCTAACATGTTCTATAAAACATACCTTAGGCCTATAAAATGTATCATGTTATCCCCATGTCAAGGTTGTGTGGTCCGAAAATTGGATTTACCATCAGTCAACCAAACTAAGTCAAACTTTAACTGTAAACTATAAGTGAGATTTTTCTTATTAAGTCTTAATTCGGAATCAAGTGTGCACTCGGGAGAATCCACTACTCTAAATACCACTCTGTAGAACAGTGTGTGTGCACTCTGATATCTGTAAACATAAATTGTAAGTTACGGTATTGAGCATCTACAACTCTGTAATTTTTTAGCCATAAGGGTTTTTAAAACACACTAATATATAATTCATACAATAAGAATAGAATCATAAAAATATCATCATTGCTCTTTGTTTCAATAAGCTTATGCCACATGGTTTTCGTGCTGAAAACATTTTTTTCATTATAACATCATAATGCTGTAAATTGCTCGAGAGAATTAAAATATTTTCTTTAAAAATAAACTCAGATATATTTCATAAAAGCTGGCATAATCAAACCCACTTACGTTGATCACCTATGGAATTGAAAACTTTCTAGTATATCCTTAACCTGTAACAAGATAACCACAAATTCATGATTTAGAAAATGAATTATAATTTCGTCTTGAACCCGCTCGAAGGTCTAATTCTAAATTCGATTGTATTTATAAACTGCTATTCAGAAAAATATGAGGCTTACCTTGAAATGATTTTCTTTTTATGCTTAGAATTTGGAGACAAATTTTGTATCCATTCAACATCGCTTGGTCACTAAACTTGATTTTCTTGAAATTGACTTTCAATTTTGCTAATTGAACTGGGCATCCCAAAATTCAGCACTTATTTTAAAAAATAAAAAAGCCATATTCTCAAGCTTCAAAAATCACCAAATTAAATCCATATGTTCTTATATACGCTATATATGAGCCTACCAAATTTTGTGGTCATATTCGAAGTAGAAGTTATAAAATAAATTCAGAACCTAAGTCTGGTTATAGCTCTAACAGCATACTAATAGCATACCGACTGTAGTTTCAAAAAATCGAAAATCATATCAAATGATTTCAGAAAATTTTGAAATTTAAGCATCAATAATATTGATATATTAACTATTAGCCCACCAAATTTAAAATTTTTTGGGCATAACCTTGGCTCCAGAGAAGTTCTCATCTTTTAGACATTCAATATTTCGGTAAAGTTCAAAATATAAATCTAAAAAATTCTAAAGACCATACTAGGATACCTCCAAAATTCCGAAATTTAACAACTAAGTTAATACTTATACCATAATAAAAATCAAAGCATGCTATCAAAATTTGATTTAAAAACATACCTTGATTTAACCCATCACGTCACAATTTCTCGGGACGCAAAATTCTAATTCTCAAAATTTTGGACTCTCTTATTTTCTCTCTCTTTCTTCTCTTCTTATCTTTCTCCCTCTCTTTCTCTCCTTGTCTTTTTGCTTTTCTCCTTCTTGCAATTTCTATGTATAGTACCCCCTCCCCCCTTTATATAAATGTGTTAAGGCACATTAGTGAGAGGATAAGACACATTAATGATGGATAAGAGACATTAATGAGAGGATATGACATATTAGTAAGAGAATAAGGCACATTAGTGAGGGAATAAGGTACATTAATGAGAGGATAAAACACATTAGTGAGAGAACATGTGTCACCCATTTCTCAACCGATGCGACTCATATTAAATATATATATGTATATATTGCATCATTACACAATCGGACTAGAAACCCAATAATTTATTAACCTGATTCTTTGAAACAGGTCTTGAAATTGGATCAAAATGGTACATTCAAATACCCGCTTTTTGCCCTACATCACAACCTAGCAAAAACTCTGTTTTCTATGTTTTTTCTCCGTTATAAACGTCTACATATTTTTCTCTTGACAACAAAAATTATGCTTCTAACATTGCACTAATATATATATATATACACATATATAATTACTATGACGATACATTTAAAAATATGAATTTTGGGTCTTAAATTTATATTTGGATGGACGGATAAAACTCAATACAATTTTTTAATTAACCATTTTCATTTTCCATCCATCAATTACTAGCCAGCATGCTCGAAAGATTCAATCATGGTTACCGACATTGCAATCCTGAAGCTAGCAGCGAGTGGACAAAACATGGGAGAGAATGCTAATGCTAGTGCTACATATGTTTCCCTTGATCATGAAGGACAAGAGAAATTAAAGCCAAGTCTATTCATGCATCGCCCTGATCTAGTCCGCCGCAGTGCCACATCCACGTCACACAGTGACTCCTCGTGATCAGGCCCCACCTCCCAAATCTTCAAAGCCCCCGTGGAAAAGTTTTCCTGGGAAAGTTGGACTCCAGATTTCCTTTTCCCCTCCACCAAACAAAAGAAAATGAAATAAAAAGACGGGAAACGAAACCCCATTTTGCTTAATTTGCAAAACACGACAAGCCACGATAAAATCCCCCAAAATATCGCGAGAAAATGGTCCAGCCACGGTGTAGCAAACCACGTGCATAGATGCATCAAAGTTAGCAGATATCAGAAAAAGCGAATTCTCCATCCTCAGACTATATAGTTAGTTAATGAGAGAGAGAGAGAGAGAGAGAGAGAGAGAGAGAGAGAGAGAGAGTTTAGTTGCATTGGATCCTTCGCCGAAGTGGGTTTAAGGAAATCCAGTGAAAGCAAGAAGCGAAAGAAGGGTGTGGAAATTAATGAGTAAACAAATGGAAAAGATGGTGGGTCGATGATTATATTCTCGGAGCAGAGATTGTATATGAACCCAATTATCTTTTTTCTCATCTACGCTTCTCAGAATCAGTCTTCTCGCTAGCTTTAGGGAACCTCTGGTTCTTCCTGTCTTATATCCATCCATCTTTATTCCAATATTTCTCCTCAATCTATCTATTGGCCTTTTTCCAGTCCATGTTGTCGGAATTCAATCCTCTTTCGTTTATGGCCATGTCCAATCCCGAGCTGTTTCTCCCCGACAACGATCTGAGTCCCATGGAATTCAAGTTTCCGGCGAAACCCGCGACGGCGGAATTCCCACATAATGGGCGGAAAAGCGAAATTGCATCCGGTTCGTCACAAGATGACGATCATCATCTTCGTCAACGTCGACCCAAGGAAAAAGAAGAAGATGATCTTGATCTTCTTCAAGAAGGTGTGAAAGAAGGTTTCGAGGTGTTCAAGTTGAAGGCGGAAGAAGAGGATGGGTTCAGAACTCCGACGTCGTTGGAACATAAGATTCCGGTGATGCTGCAGTGCCCGCCTGCGCCCAGAAAGCAGAAGCCGCGTCCGTTGAAGAAGAAGAGAAAAGCTGGTAATAAATGTTGGGGAGGGAACATCGTTTGTGATCTGTCGGAGGAGCTGGAGTCATTTTTGGAACCCGCTTTTCTTGCGGATCTTGACGGTAAGATCAAGAAAATCAGAAGAGGACGGGATCGCGATGAGGAAAAGAATTAGAAATATGAATTGATTGATTGATTCATGTTAATTGATTTTCAATTCATCTGTCGTGTTAGCAGTATTTATGTGGTAGTTGATCTTTAATTTGATCACACAGAATAACATTCCATCCATATATATATATATATGTATGATCAGATATAAACCGAGTCTATATGGATTAATATTCCCGATTGATACATGCTATGATTTCTTCTTTGAGTTTCAATTGAATTCTGAGTATTAATATAGCATTTTAATTGCTTAACTATTCCATGGTTGAATTTATTTTTGCTGGAGGTATGATGGTGTGTGTTTACGGTTGACAAATTAAACCAGATCTGAATAATCATGCAAGGTAAAGATGGAGTTGAGTTGAAAAATTAAAGGCAGAAAACATTAAAGATGCAGGCATGCATAGCAGGCGTAGCATGTGTACAGTACAGTTTTTAAATTTAATTTAATTTATTTCTTAATTAAAAATAAAAAAGTCTGGTTTTAATGATGAACATTAAAGAAGACCTCTCTATCTGGTTTGCTAGCATTGACTTTAGGGAGAGAGAGAGAGAGAGAGAGAGATGCAACATCCGCCATGGGAATTAGCAGTTGGGAAGCTGAGGGGGTTAGAAGAAAGAGAGACATGGGGTAGGGATATTCTCAGGTGGCATGCATGGCAGCATTCATTACCAATTTTTATTTGATAAAAAGCCTATTCCTGACTTCTAGGCAGTTCTTGCCCCCTCCTACTCATCACCTCCATCCACTAAAATGCCCTTTTCTTTTCTTTTTCTTCTTCTTTTTTATAATCATAAGAGAATGCTTCCTACCTGCCCAGCTCATCCCTGCCCTTTTGAGTTTATTAATCTCCCAAAAATTTTGAAATTTTGTACATTCAGAAGTACGTACTATAGTTTTATATTACATTTTCTCATTTAATTCTATCCAAGCTATCAAATAGCAGAGAGTGAATAGTGTAACTTAACTAAATTTTGACTTTATTTTTGTCATTTTTTTTTTCACCGGAGTACCGTTAAATTTGGACGGTATACCCACGCAAGATTGCTCCATCTTTTATCTTATTTATTTTCTCACTCTACTTAATTAGAGATAAAATTTGAGATCTCTAGTATAAAAATCTCTAACTATTAAGCCCGAAACTTGAAAAATGAGAGGAAAAGGAAAAGAAAATATGGAGGAGTTCACTTTTTTATGTTTGGTTATCAATGAAAGTAAAAAAGAAAACAATATATATAGACACGCACACCAAATTAATGAATAAAATTTTAATTTTACGCATCCTTAACATTTGATTTTTCTTAATTTTTAATTATGCTATAAAAATTTTCTTTTTTTTTTTGTACAAAGATAAAATGTAATGGAAAAGTTTCCTTCATATTTTCATTTCCTCTAACGAAAATTTTTATCCAAACAAATCATTACTGAAAGGAGAATTGACCACAATTGAGTTAGTATGGTACAAAAAACAATCTCACAACTATGTGTGCCCTCCAATCAGATATGGAACACCTTCATCCTCTCAAAGGTTAATATTTTCTGCTGGTTGGCGATAAATAATAGACTTTTGATAGTTGATAACTTGCAAAAAAGAGGATGGAGGTTGGCCTTAATGTGCGCTTTGCAAGGAGGAACGCAAAAGAGTTGATCATCTTTTCGTTCATTGCTACTTTAGTAGGAAAATTTGGAATTTGGCTTGTTAAAGCTTGCTTAATCAACTGGTCATGCCGAAAAAATTGGTCTCAATGTTTTCTCTTTTGAAGTTTCCCCAATCTAAAGGGATTTCTTAAAAGATTAAAAGCAGTTACTCTTCTACCAACTATCTGTTGGGCGATCTGGAAGAAAAGGAACAAAAGAATCTTTAGGAACAATTATTCCACGGCCTCAGTTGTGCACAAAAGATGTTTATCTAATTTATTTCATTGGTCCAGTTCTAATTCCTTTATGTCTAACCTAGACTATGAGGAGTTCTCTTGTATTTTCCCTGAGCTGGGAGGGTGATTTCTTCACCTTCTTGTATTCTTCTTTTGGAAGTTTCAAGCTACTTGTTAATCTCTTCCCTCTTAATGAATTTACCTTTACTAAGAAAAAAAACAAAAATGGTCTCACAACTAAGTATGTGAGAAAGCATTTTCATTTTTTTTGAGTTTTTAATGTTATATCTTATTTAATTTTTTAATTGAGTTTCTATTTTTCAAAAATAGACTAATTCAATGTATATGTATAATTAATAATTACATTATTTTTTTTACAAGTTTGTTTTTAATATGTTTAAAAGATAAATATTTACTAAACATGTTTCGTGCAACAATACTTCTTTTTAAAAGAAATGTTAAAAAATAAGTATCTATCTAATGTAGGTGAGACAAAATTAATAATTAACATTAATCTCCTAAATTAATGTTTTTTTTTTTTTTTTTGGTCACTTGTAAGGGCTAGTATTAGGGAGGAAGCACTTGTGCTAGCTAAGGGACCACTTGGTATCACTCTAAAAAAATTAGAGAAACAAAAGCCAGAAATGAAAACCAAAAATTAATAACAAAAAGTAAAAACTAGAAAATAGTAACTTGTTTGGTTAACATTTGTAAAACTAATACAAATTAAAACTTAATTAAAAAAACTCACTTTCATCTTTACATCAAAATATTATTAAAATATGAGTAAAATAATAAAATTACAAATAATGCACATGAAAAAAAATTACTATAACAAAAATAAAATTTGTTATAATTATTTTATTTAATTGATCTACTTTCAAATTTTACTTTACAATAAAAATTTTATTGGGCATGGCAATTGAAAAATAGTAAAAATATTTTGTAATTGGATTTATTATTATTTTTTAAAATTTATGTATATTTTTCTTCTAATTATATTTAAATTCATATTATTTATTTTTATTTTAATTTAAAAGTGTATAAAATGAATAATTTAATAAAAAAAACCTGTTTCTGGATATTTAAATTTCTAACAACAAGTTGACAAAATAATTGAGAATCATAAGATTTGGTTTTCAATTTTTTGACAAATAATTAAAAATTAGCAATAGAAACAAAAAACCGACAATAGAAACAAACGTATTTTTTTTAATTTATTTTATCCTTATAGATAAGCAGAAACAAAAAACAAAAAACAGTAATGACACCAAACATAGCCTAAGAAATTTGCAATATATATATATATATATATATCATATTATTATTATTATTATTATTATTATTATTATTATTATTATTATTATACACATATCTTTCATCATGCACGTGGTCGACTTTAGAAGGAGGCTCTTCGATTGGTTCCTACAAATCTTGATTGATGTCTTCTCTCACTTTGATCAATTAATTATTTAAGCAACCTATCACCTATGCGTAAATTTTCAGAGTTAGGAAGTCCATTCCCCTCCTACCCAACTCCCTCCCATTGATGATTATTTTTATTACAATATATTACAAATTTATTTGGAATAAGATAGAATTATTAAGTTTGTAAACATCCTTGAAACAGCAAAGCATAGGAGTGCAGACAAAAAAAATAGTTATCTCGTGATGTATTTTAATATTGATTTTAAATTTCTTCATTAGATAAAACATGCTTTAAATATATGAGGTGGGTCAATGTTTCATTATCTATTTGTCGTATTAAACATTTCAAACCTTTTATCTATTTGTTAACTTTAAAAAGTACCTCTTACATGCATGTGTAGTAAGGATTTGATTGGTTATGTAAAAATAATAGAAGTAGAGTTTTTTAGATTCTATGCATGTCCGAGTTAAAAGTTTTGGTATAGATGTCCTATTGCACAAGGGAATGCCCTCTGAAATAGTAAGTAAGTTTATAAAAACTGTAAAAATCATAGGACAGATAGAATGAGAGAGGTAATGACCTAATGGGATTTAGAGTAAAAAAGATAAAGAATAAGGATATAGATCATAAAAATGTAGAGAATTAGAATATAAGTGTGTGTGTGAGAGAGAGAGAGAGAGAAAGATTTTGGCCAAATGTATTAGCATGTCAAGTGTATTTGAGATGTCATTACAAGATTAATCTTAAGGCTACTTATATCCATTTCAAGTCAATTTCAAGGTTACAAATGGCTAGTACTTGCATAAATCCTTAATAATTAATAGTATTATGCTAAATTAACATAGATTCAAAAACTTCCTACGATAAGAAGGATCATATTAACATCTATATTTATTGTATTTTTGACTAATAACTTGTTTCATTTCAAAGAATTCATAGAGATTAGGACCTTACATCTTGTTTTAGTAATTGAGATTGTTGACCCCATGGGTCTTACCCTATTTTGATTATGACAAATACTCCGGTATTTAACGTTTGCCAAGTTTGTGTGCAGGACCATGTTAGGAAGATCATATTGATGACACATGACAACTTGAGGAAAATGAAAACCCGAAGTATTTTTTAATTGTTGTAATCTATATTTCATTTCCCTGGGTCTGTAATAATTTGCATATCATGCATGTAGGACTATAAGCTCAAGACCTTAGAGAGACCTTAGGGATCACCCTTCTGTCGACCAACACTAGGTTTTTTGGCGTGGCGTACTTAAAAAGGCCTTAGAAAAGATTTTATGTCCCTAAACAAGTGCACAAACAGTCATCATATCACTTACATAATTAGGTGAACTAATTGAAGTAAAAATTGGATTTAATTGAAAATCTTGAGAGATGTCGGGCGACCAAACCTATGGTGTTCAAAACGCCTCGGGCGCCCGAACCTTGGACAAGTCAACATGTTGTCTTGGATTCAGGCGACCGAACATATTTGACTGCATCGTCCATGGGTGACTGAATCCCTAACCTGACACGTTTTCACCAACCCGGGTGCCCGAAAATTACGTTCAAATATGCCTCGAACGACTGAATTGGTAAGTTCAGGCTACCGAACTTAGCTTCGGGCACCCGAACCACGAACAGAAACATTCTATCTTTTGTTAAGTCAACCAATCTCAGACTCGGGCACCCGAACTTTAAAAAAGCACTTTTTTGGTTGAGTTTGTTTGGGCGACTGAACCTTGAGTCAAGCACCCGAATCTCTCGGGTTAAATTAATTTTTACCGGGGTTAAAATTAAGTAAACAGGTTAATTTTCTTAATGATTTTAGAAAAAATTTAATAATACCATTAGTGTCCCCAACGGTCATAATTTTGCCTTTACCTATATATCTCTCTATTTGTAAAATTAAGGCAAGATTAGTAAATAGAATTAAACCAAAATTCTCTGAAAAATTTTAAATCCTATTTTCTCCTACTAAGTCTATAACACTCAAATACCTTCATTCCTTTGAGAAATTTTAATTTGTGAGTGTTTTATTGATTATTCCATTTTACTCAAAACTCTCACGTTTAATTTGATTCCCCCCCCCCCCCCCCCCCCCCGCAATTTTATTTGATAACCCCCCGATTTTATTTGATAAATCTTTGTATGGGAAAAATCTTATAGCTAAGTGGGTCTTTACATTGTCATTGCAAGACTCATTAAGGCTTATAATTTTTAGTGTACAAAAATATTTTATAAACACATATTTGAATATCTCATTGAGCATTGTTATTGAGAAAATTATTTTAGAGATATTCTAGATTTCTATTAGTTTGAATCTTTAAAACCCTAAACTAAGATTGAAAGTTTATCATTACTTAGTTTCAAAGATTAGATTGTATAAACACTTATGTGCTTTACTTGAGATATTCACTATACTAAGTGTTGATTGCACACATAGAGCACCGAGCTTATAGTTCATACATTCTTAAGGTGTAAAGATTAGTGATTGTGCTGAATCGGTACATATCAGCTTGTGTAAGAAACATTTATTTGTATAAAGATTTTATATTGATTGTATTCCAGTCGTGGGCCTGAAGAGGGAGACTAACTCTATTGAATAGTCCCGGACTGACTTAGACCCGGTTAGGAAAGTTAGATGCGTCATCCTAGTAAGGCGTGTTGGTTGAGATCAGTCCCGTTAATTAACCTAGTTGTAATGGGTGCCGCTCTACCTGTTAAGTGAGTTTTAGTGAAATTCTCGGGTTTGCGAGCTAGAGGTGGAGACGTAGGCACAGTTGGCCGGACCCCAATAACATTTCTTGTGCATGCTTTTAATTTTCACATTTTAAATTCCAGCACATGAATGGTTGTATTTTATTATTGTGAATGATTGAGTTTGTAATTGCATAAATAGACCCTAAGTTGAGTAATACTATTGCTAGATTAGTTGAACCTAGGAGAAAATTTTTAAATACCCAATTCACTCCCTCTCTTGGGAATACACCAAAGTTAACATAGATTATACAAGTTTTCTTGCCTACACTGCTACACATACCCTTTGTATGTTTGGCAACCATGTGATTCATGTCTATGGTTGACTATCTCATACTTTGAGTAACAGTCTAATGTCTGGACAACATTCGTGTGAGTAGGCTAATATATCTTCTTGTCTTGAAGTCACTCTCATGCCCTTTGGGCAAGGCCCTATTCATCGTGTAGTTAATAATTCAATCTCCACATTATATCTTTATAGGATGCATAAAGAATGCACGAAGGGTACAAGCTTCACTGAGCTCATTTTTAATAGTATTGAATTACATGTTTAATAAAAAGTCTTATTTATTATAAAACTAGGAGTTAGGTTTAGTTTTTCTCAAGTCGAGTCTTGAGATTTGTTTACAAAACAAGTTGAACCTCAATATGAAAAAAATTTATTTATTTTGACTTATGATAAGTTCAATTATTGGTTTGATTAGGTTCATAGAAATGAATGAGGTGCAATTAATATAAATTGTAGTTATCTTATTTATTGTAAAAATAAGGGTTGTCTATGTTCAAATACTGATCGTATTTGTCATCATGAAAAAAGGGGAGAATGTTGACCTTATAGGTCACGCCCGGTTTTGATTATGACAAATACTCAATGTTTCTAATGAGTGTTTGAGACTTTGTGTAGGAACATAAACTTGTCAAGATCGAGATGCACACAAAGCTAGTGAAGATTGAAGACCAAATTCCAATTGTATTGTAATATATATTTCAGTTGCAAAATTGGTCTGTAATAGTAAATTAGGGTGATTTACTTGTAATAATCACACATCCACATGCATGGTCTAATAGGTAAGCTCAGAACTAAAACGTAACTACAATTGGACCTAAAGAGACCCTAGGACACTAACCTTTACACTTATATATGTTAGACACTTGAATATGGTATTTGTGAATTAAAATAGGATCGAAATTCACACTTTATGCACTTTCGATCGATCGGCCCATGCAATTCATTCTGCCCCAGTCGACCGAATCCGGTCTGGGTCAACCGGTTGACCACAGTTCGGTCAACCGAACCCTTACAGTTCATTTGACCCCAGTCGACCAAACTTCCCAGGAGTCAACAGTTTGACTATTTGGTCGACTGAGTACAAAATGAACTCCAACGCTCTAGTCGACCGACGGTCCTCGGGAGAAGTCCCAACTGTCTGGTCGACCAAATCACCCAGTTCAAATATCCCTGGTCGACTAAACCACGCTAATTTGGAAAAATCGCATCGAACATACTTGTCCGATCGATCGAACCTGTAGTTCATTTTTGGCTCGGTTGACCGAGCCTCAAGAACTTCGGTCGATCGAACCCGTCCTAGTCAACCGGTGCTCTTGGGTTGGTCTGAATTTTTGCTGCGATTAACTTTTTTAAACGGGGTTAAATAAATTAAATATTGTTAAAAATTTTCTAATTATTCCACTTATGTCCCTAACGGTTATATTCCAGACGTAGTCTATAAATACTCCCTCATTTGGAGTAATTAGTGTGGGATTAGCATTCTTGATTAGGAGAAATTTTCTGAAATTCCCAAAACCCATAATACTCAATTTTGAGCCTTCAACACTTATTCTTACCAGTTCTTACTACTCAAATATCTTCTGTAAGTGTGATTTAAGTGTTGTTGTTCCATAAGGATTGCTCTCTCAAGATTGTTGTTGTGTGAAAGTATTTTATTTGAGAGCACATCCTCAAGTGTTCTCAGGAGACTTTATTAATAAGTCATTCCTAAAAAGATTTTGTTGGAGCTTTTGAGTATTGTACCATCATTGCAATATCTTGAGAAGCTTGTATTTGATTTTGGTTGCAAAATTTCTTTTCAAATCACTTTCAAATATCTAATGTGTTTTTATTTTGATAAATCTTTGAAGAGATATTTGTTTGCATGATAAAATCTTTATTACAATATTCATTGATTTATATCATTTGTTGAATATAAAGATTAAACTCTTTTTGCAAACCAAACATATACATTACTTAAGCATCATACGATTGAGAAAATCTGCTGATTGAAATATATATTGATATTGTTTGGCTAATATCTTTGTTTGAGCATTTAGATTGAACATCCTGTAATACAAAGATCGTATAGGTTTGCACTCTCATGCACTGATTACATAAATAGCAAATATTTATTTGAGAGTTAACATATTGTAAACCACACTGAACTTACATATTATATCATTTAGTGGTGTATGTGATTGCACGTATTAGGTACATATCTGCTTTACTTGAGAAACATAATCACTGTACTAGTTACTTTGTGAACATACTGTTGTTTTTCCAGGCACGGACCTGTAGAGGGAGACTCGCCCTTTGAAATAGTCTCGGATGACTTAGACCCGGTTAGGAAAGCTAGGTGCGTCATTTTGTTAAGGCATGTTGCTTGAGGTCAGCCCCTTGAATTGACTCAGTTGTAAAGGTTGAGGTTAGTTCTGTATTAATTGACCTAGATATAATCGGTGCTGCTCCATCCATTAAGTGAGCTTTTAGTGGAATCCTTAGGCTTGCGAGCAAGAGGCGGGGACGTAAGCATAGTTGGCCGAACCCTGATAACATATCGTGTGCTTTATTTATATTTCTGCACTTTATATTTACCGCACATGTATGTTATGGTGTGAATGATGCGCTTGATTTAAATTTCAGCAAATTATATTATTGGAGCATTTGGAATTGCATAGAAAGACCCTAGGTTGAATTAAGGGTATTTCATCTAACCTAGGAGATAAATTTTAAAATTCCAATTCACCCTCTTTCTCTTGGAAATACACCAATTCTAACAATCTCATACTTTGAGTAAGAGTCTAATGTTGACAACATTTGTGTGAGTAGGCTAATATGTCTTCTTGTCTTGAAGTCACTCTCATGACCTTTGAGCAAGGCCCTACTATAATCCGCATTAGTTAACTTCCTATTCACCATGTAGTTAATAATTCAATCTCTATATTATGTCTTTATAGGATGTATAAAGGATGCACGAAGAGCACAAGCTTCATTGACCTCATTTTTAATAGGATTGAATTACATGTTTAATAAAAGGTCTTATTTATCATAAAACTAGGAGCTAGGTTTAGTTTTTCTCAAGTCGAGTCTTGAGATTTGTCTACACAACAAGTTGAACCTCAATATGAACAAATTCGATTTATTTTGACTTGTGAGAAGTTCGATTATAGGTTTGATTGGGCTCATAGAAATGAATTAGATGCAATTAATATAAATTGTAGTTATCTTATTTATTGTAAAAATAAGGGTTGTCTATGTTCAAATTTATTTAACTCAAATTGCATAACCTAAATTTAATGATACATAGGGTCAAGGCTCAAGTATAATAAGCTCAGCTAGCTTGGTGGGGTAAAAAAAGAAGAGAAAACTACGACAATATTAGTAATAGCTCATTTTACTTTCTACTTAACAAAATTCTAAAACCTTCTTACCCTATTATAGTGAATGTTTCAAAAGAATCAAGGCATTCATGATGAGTTCGACAACTCGATTTGGTAAGAACTTGTTCAACTCATTCATTTGCATAAGAAGAGAAGCTTAGATAAGTGTGTTCAAGTTTGATTTAAGGTTTAATTCAAACTTGAATTCAAGTAAAATTTTAATAAGTAAGTTTGAGAATGGTTAAGTTCAATTTAGCTTGGCTCGCTCGTTGTAGTCGTAATAAAAAAAAAAAAAAAAAAAGTATTTATACTTATTAGAAGGCCCAAAGCACATAAACCAAGTAGAGCTCCAAAATGAATTTTTAGTTTTTGATTGTTGAAGAGACAGGCATTAGAAGAACACTTTGGCTTGGGCATGTACTATGTACCACAAAGACAAAAAAGTAGTAAACCACTAGGCCCAAAGTGAAAGCCCAGAATGTTTGGACTTAGGAGCGGGTCTTGGCCTTCAAAAGGTGGGCTGACAGAGAGCTTTGGACACCTAAAGGGAAAATGAACATCAATTTCATGCAGGCCCAGGCCCATTGGATTTCATCTAGATAAGGTAGTCCATCTCCCCCTTAAGATTTTTTTTTTTTTTCCTTATCTGGCTGTTAATAGATGTTTGGCTCTTAATGGTCTAAATTTTAGTGAATTATTCTTATTTGGTAAACTTCTTAATTAATACTAATTACCTCTATGTGTTTTAAAGATTTTCATCGTATTAATTGGAAAAGAGGTTTATTTTGAGGCTTTGCTCAATACTGTTATTCCTAACAAAAATATAAATTCGTGATATTGCATAATACACTTCTACTCATCTCCTAAGTTATTAATAATAAACTATTCAATTGGATCCCAAAAGAGTAAAAAAATTTTAAATGAATTTTAGCAAGAAAATTGACACTAACCAAAGCAATGTTGCCTTGTCCAAAATACAAAGGAAGGAAAGTAAAAAAAAAAAAAAAAGAACAAACAAACAAGCAACTGCTTTGTATTTATTTCTCAAAAACTATTTGGCTATAAAAATGCCAATTGCAGATTAAGAAGAGGAGATAACTTTGGTTTCTATAAAAGATGAGTAATTAGAATATGTTATCATATTTAAAAGTCAGGATATGTTAATGTGTTTTTTGAATGTCAAAGAAATTAAAAATGGTATCGCTTTGTATTCATGAAAAGTCAGTGTACACTAAATCCTTACATTGTGGATATGACACAATAATAATATTCATGACTACAATCCCATGTTGTCATGGCCCAAAAACAAGCCTAAATTTGTGTGTAAAGAGTTAATAGCAAGCAATCTATTGTCACACTACAAAAACTATGTTGAATTGAATAGTGATTAAACAATAAATAATACTTGTGGAATGATTTTGAAATAAAAGATTACTCAGAGAAAATACGATTGTATGTACTGAGATCATTAAAAAAAAAAAGATAATAGTCAATTGGGACTTAATAAAAAAAAAATATTCACCCTCAGTATGGAGAGACCTTAAATTTGTATTAAATTTGGATAAGATGTAATATAAAATTATATTCAAATCTATTCTATTTGAAAATCGATTAGACTATTGTTTTCTTATATAATTTGATTTTCAAAACATTGGGAGAAAATTCTATAATAAAAGAAAGAAAACATAAAATGAAATCAGAAGAGAGTAGGAAATAGTTTCGTTATTGGATCTGGACTTGGTGTGCCTTCGTGGGCTCTATATACTATACTTTTACCCCACCAGAGAATCATGGGAATTGAGAGGAGGAAGGGATGGTGAAAGCAACAGATGAGCAGTGGCCCAAATGGAGTGGGGCATGTTGGGAAAAGGTTGGGACAGGGGAGCCCTGTGGGCCAAACAAAAGGCTTTGAAATGAAGAATTGAACATGGAATGGGGGAGACTTTGTTTTCTTATAGGCTTTGTTTGGGTTATTGCCAAACACCAAAGCAGAAGTTTCTCCCCTGCTTTTCATCGGATCCTCCTCTTCCCCCAATCATGGAAATTGGAGAGGGAAAGGGAAATGGAAAGGGGAAAGTAAAGGGAAAGCCATGAAGCCCTTCTCTGTTCTCAGGCTCACCTCTCCTCTCCTCTGCTTTGCTCTGCTTCGCTGTCCCCTTCTCTTAAGTTTTATGTAACATATTAATTTTTGGGACCATTTCAAGTGCCATTTGATTTGATTTTTCCGGACAGGTGGCCCTTTGATATTGCCTTGTTTGGTCGCAAAAAAAGAGCAAAAACAATTAAAAGAAATGAGTTTATTTTTATTCTCTTTTTTGGTTCACTTAGCACCGACACAAAAGAGAAAAAGGTTATTCTTTTTCAACTTGAAAAGTATGTTTAAAAAATGAGAAAATATATTATAAAAAAATCTATATTTTTATGCTCGACTATCAAGTCAGTGAGAAAGAAAATAAAATGTATAACATATAATGAGTAAAAATTTAATTTAATACATTATTAACATTTTAATTTATGCGAATTAATAATTATATTTGAATGAATTTTTATTTGTTAAGGATATTTGATATTTTAAAAAATATGTATAATGAAAGATTCTTTTTTTAATATACTTTTTTCTTTTCAAAAATAAAAACCTTTAATCCCGATAGAGTTGAAAGGACAAAAGGTCACTTTTTATCTTCCGTAAGTACAAGAAAAAAACAGAGAGAAACGAGAAAAGAAAAAAAACTTCAAAAGAATCAAAACCCTAATAAATTGTTTTTAAAAAGTGGGCTGAGAGTTGAATTCTCTCATTCTCAAGTATAGAAGATCATCTCATACATATCCGAAGAACAATAATAATAATAATAATAATAAGACGTGTCATATGAATAGAGAATCCTAAACCTCAAAATTTAGATATAAAAAATAAATAAATAAATAAATAAGAAGGTGTCTTTGGCAACCAAAACCCATGCTAAATTATGCTTATTTGAATTCAAAATAATAATAAATTATAAGAAAGAAAAATTTTTGAATAATTAATTAAATAAATAATATATTTATTATAATGTTTCATATAATTAACGATATGTATTTATTGGATCTTTAAAAAATACAGTTCATGTGATGACGCGTAGATCGATTGTATGCTTTGTTTAGAAATGATGTTAAATTTGTCAATTTAATATTTTATTCTTCACATGATTACAGGCATCCAAGGCGCACGATATTAGTTGACATAGTAATAAAAATGTATGCTAAATAATATATTTAAAAAGTATTGGTAAAATTATAGCGAGCAATTAGAGTTTGAAATCTCAACAAAAAATAACCAAAAACGATGCTTATAATTTTATTTTCATGGTATTTTAAATTATAATTTAATTAATATTTTACTAATAAAGTTATAAATATGTATATTGCACCTTGTTTGTAAAAAAAATTTAAAATGAAAATCTTGTGATCTCACGGGTCTCCATCGGTAAAACAAATATGCCATTTTTTATTTATTAATTTAAAAATAATTGCAAACAAATAGATATTCTAACTTGATTAAGGGAGCATTCGTGCGCCTTGGATGCCTGTAATCATGTGAAGAATAAAATATTAAATTGACAAAAAAAATTTCTTTTTTTCTTTTTTGCCTTTTTGTTTTGTTTCTTCACATCCTAACTAGGGATGAGCAAACGGTCGGTTCGGCCAAATTCGGTTAATTAACCGAATTAACTAAAATTTTTGGTTAATGAAAACTGTTTACCGAACCGAACTTGACTGAATTACCTTTTCAGGTAATTCGATTAACCGAATTTAATCGAATTAATTTGACATTAATTAATAAAAACATAATATAATTGTACTTTTTTTTTTTTTTTTACCAATTCCAATTTAATTAAGCAACTCATCTATTAATTTTATTAATAAAAATGAGTAAATAAGTGTTTTTTTCTCAGATACTCTCCCACCTAAACAGGATATCATTGTTCTTATTCAATCTCTCAAGAACAATATATGTTCAAGTTGACCTTATGGGTCATATCCCATTTTGATTATGACAAATACACTAGTATTTAATGTTTGTCAAGTT
The DNA here is from genome assembly GCF_029873635.1 of Malania oleifera. Lineage (NCBI taxonomy): Eukaryota > Viridiplantae > Streptophyta > Magnoliopsida > Santalales > Ximeniaceae > Malania > Malania oleifera. The sequence goes on from NC_080418.1 coordinate 14,526,592, forward strand.
TGTGTGCAGGATCATTTTGGCAAAATCATATAGCGGCATATGATGACTTGAAGAAAATGAAGACCCAACATGTTTATTTCTTGTAATTTATATTTCATTTTGGGTCTGTAATATTAGTAATTCTAAAGGTCTGTAATAATTGGTGCATATCATTCATATAGAATCTATAAGTTTAAGACCATAGATTGACCTTAGGAATCAGGTTGACTGACGCTGGGTTTTTGGGACTAACTCAAAAAGGTCTTAGAAAGACCCCCTTGCACTTGCACTTAAGTTAATCTCCATTATCACATATACTATCAGGGGAAACTATTGATTTGAAACAAGACTTAAGGTATCAAAATGTTAGAGGTTCAGGCGACCGAACCATGGTGTTGAAAACACCTCAGTCGACCGAGCAAAGAAAATGTCAGAGTGTTGACTTGACTTTGGGCGATCGAACCAAAAAGACCGTAGCGTGTTCGGTCAACCGAACTCATATCCTGACCTTTTTCCAACAACTCGGACTCTTGAACTTCACGTTTGAAATACCCACGAGTGATCGAATGTGCAAGTTCGGTAAACCGAACTTGAGACCAGGCGACCGAACCTCGAATAGATTGAAAAATCGTCTTGGTCAGTAGACCGAACCCTTGATTAGGCACCCGAACTTCAAAAATCATTTTTTTGTTGTGTCTGTTTGGGCAACTGAACCTATGGCTTGGTCGACCGAGACTCTCAGGTTGGCCTAAATTTTACCGCGGTTAATTAGGGTTAAATAGGGTTAATTTCTTAAACATATTTTAAACAATTTTAATTATTCCTTATGTATCCCCAACGGTTATAATGTAGGTCTTCTCTGTATATATGAGTTCATTTACTCAGATTAGGAAGCAATTAACACTTTGATTTGCAAAAATATTCTCTATATTTTTTAAAGAGTCTTTTCCAAATACAAAGCCTATACCCTGACAAGCTATCATTCATTTGCTAAATCAATCCTTGTGAGAGTTTTTTAAGTGGTTATACATTATTCTCATTTTCTTAGAAACTCTCATTGTGTTGTATGTTTGATTTTCGGATTAAGAGTTGTGCATAAGATTTTTCCACCAATTTTATTTAATAAATCTGTGTGTGGGAAAAATCTTGTAGCTAGTGAGTCTTTGCATCATTATTGCAAGATTCATTAAGCTTGTATTTTTGAGTGTGCAAAAATATTTTCACAAACTCATTTTTCGATTATCTCTTGTGCTTGAATATTGAGAAAATATGTTAGAGATATTTTGATTACTCTTGGTGAAAATCTTTGAAACTCTAAATTGTTATTGAGATTTACATCAGTACATTGTTTCAAAGATTAGCTTATTAATACACTCTTATGCTTGATTGAATATAGACAGTATTTTGAGTGTTGTTGCACACATATAGGACCAAGTTTATAGTTCCTATCTTTTTGATGTGCATTGATTGATATTGGCACAAATCTACTTGTTGGAGAAGCACTCATTTTGTACACATCTTGTATCTTGAATTGGTTGTATTCCAGGCATGGCCTAAAGAGAGAGATTTGCCTTATGAAAAGTCCCGAATTAGCTTTGACCCAGTTAGGAAAGGTAGGTGCACCATCCTGGTAAAGTGTTATATTAAGTGCCGCTCCACCCGTTAAGTGAGCCATAGTGGAATCCTTGTGCTTGTGAGCCAAGGCGGGAACGTAGGCAGTATTGGCTGAACCCCGATAACATATTTTGTGTCGGCTCTCTGTTTAATTTCTGCACTTTCAATTCCGCACATGTATGCTAGTACTTGAACTGCTGTGAATATTTTAATTGCTGTAAATATCTGCATACATATTTGCTTGGGGAATTGAGTTTATTTTAGAAAGACCCTAAGTTGTGTAATACTGTTGCTGGATTAGTTGAACCTAGGGCAGAAATTTTTTAAATCTCAAATTTACCCCCCTCTTGGGATTGTACCAAAGTCAATAGTTCATGTTAAATAGCTTGATATACATTTTCTAGCTTACTGTCAAGCAACTTAAGCTTTTAAATTAAGTGACAAAACAAGACATCAAATATTTCATTTTGGCACATCCTGGATTAATTTCATGTTATTTGCGTCTTCTCCTTTGATTTCTGTCATAGGGTCCCTTTGTTCCGTTTGTGTCAATGTACTTGCTCAAGTTCATCTATTTGCCTCTTCATGTGAAGGGGGTGTTGAATAGCTTGATAAGTTAACATAAATCAATGACATGCCCTTAATAGCCCAGTCAAGTGATAATCTAACTATTCAGATGTCAGTTACTTCTAGGGAACTTCATATTGAGATGAGTGTTGTGCTTTGGACTGCACTTTAACAAATTAACATATGCTAATTTTTATTTAAATTTTAATTAATTATTAAATCGGTATTTTCGGTTAACCAAATTAACATTACTCTTGACTGAACTGGTTAACCAATTAAACGAACTTTGTAAAACCATAACCGAACCGACCGATCATGTTTTCTTAACTGAACTAAACTGACCAATTTTGGTCAGTTAATTCGGTTAATTTGGGTTTCCTCGAATTATGTTCACCCCTAATCCTAACTCTATGTTTAGGAGAGGTATTAAATTTATATTTACATGGATTTGGATTAAATATTATATAACATTATATTAAATTCTGTTCAAATCCATCCAAATTCAAATTCAAAACCTGAAACCATGTCGCTCAAATATATTGTAAGACTCCGTTTGAATTTAAGTATTTTTCTTTTTTAGGTAAAGAAAGAAAGAGATAATAAGAAGAAAAATTATTTTTCATTATATTTTTATCTTTATTAAGTAATATTAAATTATTTTTCCCTAATTACACTACCTCTAAAAGTATAAGGGTAAAGTGTGGTAGTCTCCATGTGAAAAAATTTGAAATTTCAAAATTATCCTTTATTTGTTATTCATTTAAAATTAAAATAACCTCAATGTCCCAAAATCAAGAATTGAATAACCATTAATGTTCTCAATTGTCCCTTTAACTTCCATGTTCGTTACATAAACTATCGCAACGTACCCCTGGCGGCCAAAGTGTGCCTCGAGACTAGCGAGGGGTTATAAATGTTGAAAATTGAAATGGAGTTGTCACTAACCTATTATTTACCTAGGTGCAATTAGAACACCTAATTGCAACTCAATTTGATTGGTCTCTAGACTAATCATTGGCCAAGGAATCAATAGTTTTAGTTTATTTTTACCAGAATTGGGATCGAGAGTTCAATTATACGAGAGAAATGTATCAGCACCCTCTACGCACCCGTTCGATGAGTAGTACCTAATTAATTATAAATTATCCCTAAATTGAATTTCATGGTATTTAATTAACCCCTTCAAAAATAAAACAAACAAACAATTAAAAGTTAAAAAAGGAAACAAAAATTAAGGTGTGATTTAGGAACGTCTAATAAGATCTTCAAATAAGAAAATCTTGTTAGATAAACCCCTCTCAAAACTAATACAGGTGAGGTTTGAAATATCTCATTACCCATTCTGGAATCATAAAAACACACTCGGGCAAAAAAAAAAAAAAAAGAAGTAAATTTGGAACCAAAATGTCTTTAGAAGTATCTCATAAATTTTTTCAAAGTTTATAAAAATTTTCAGAGATTTTTCAAAAAAAATTTGGAAATTTTTGAGATTTTTAAAAGACTTTTTTTTTTTTCATTTTATGTCAACTCAAAAATATTTTTCTTATTTATTTGGCTTTCAAAATATTTTTCCTGGTTTTGCTCAATTTTTCCCTAACTTTTCCCATTATTATTTAATTGAAAATTTGATTAATATTAAAATTAAATGGAAAATAAATAATCAATGTAAAAATCTGTTCAGAAAAACCAAATCCTAAATAGAGGGAGACTTAAATATGCAAACATACAAAGGTTCATAGACAGGATGTTAGAATTTGGTGTGATCCCAAGAGGGGAGTGAATTGAATTTTTAAAATATTTTTCACTAATTTAAACAATTACACCAATTCACCACAGTTCATATCTCATTCAATATTAAAAACATGTATGTAGAACGATTAAGTTATTAGTGTGTGCATACATATACGTGTGCTGCATATTTCATTTAAATTAGTTCAGTATTCATGCAAAATGGTTATAACAAAACATGAACAAGCATACACATACTGAAATTAAAGTATGGAAAGTAAATGAGATAGGGAGAGAGTGACACACGATATTTGTTATCGAGGTTCGATCAAACCAACCTACGTCCCTGCCTTGGGCATACCCCCCAATGATTCCATTAACCCTACTCACTTAAACGGGTGGAGTAAAAGCCTTTTACATCCTCTCCTTACGGGACGAGGAAAACCCCAACTCAATTACTAGTGTAACACCCCTGACCCGCCACGTGGGGCCCGGTGTGTTATGAGACCAACATCCGTCTCTGATACCATTCATACAGTGGAAATAATAAATATCCCCAAATAAAATATACTAGAGTTCTAAATTACATATGCAGATCCACATAATTACAATCTCATTCTTAATAATACAAAACTAGAATTAAAATATATTAAACATAAACTAAATACAAATCCATTCTGTTATATTCAACTCACAAAAACTACACCGCCTTAGAGCTATCTATGCTCAATCACCTGGATAACTTGAAAATATTTAACCAACGACAGGGTGAGACACTTTTCAGTAAGGAAGAAATAGTTTATAACATGGCGTGGCTGAAATGTTTAATATATAATTAAAATATCCATCTAAATACATTCACAATCCAGAAGCAGCCCAAAATATCATCCTTATAACCGCAACATGGTTAACGTCTTTGTCATCTAATCACACTCCCACAATCATAAATATTTTACTGATAATTCCCGAGAATAGGGAATTCTACCCGCTTATACAAGTAGATTCCCTCTACTCTAGTGCTAACACCAAGGCACTCACATTTCTCAGTGAGCCATCGGGTTATGTATTCAGGTAAAGTCCCCGAGAATAGGGAAGGTCACCCGCCCATACAATTGACTTCCCTCTACTCTAGTATCCACAAACAATTACCAGAGTACTCGCCTTCCTCAGCAAGCCTCGGGTGGAGTAATCTACTTTACCCTAAATACTTAGTTAAAGTTACACACAATCATCACCAAACATTTCACAAAATTCCACACAGGATAATCAACATAGTCGTCAACCATACCCACACAGAGTCCATCACCATGCAGAAAACAATGTCCACACAGGACTATCAAACATATGACATACATGTCCACATAGGAATGGTCCACACCAGACTAATCAATCATATAGCATATATGTCCATACAGGACTAATCAATCATATAGCATACATGTCCACACAGGACTAATCAATCAAATAGGTTACAAAGCAAACATTCCATTCATGGTAAATAGGTAAACAGCCTCGTCATACTACTGTCAATGTTTACCTCCCAATATAAACGTCAATATAACGACCTCCTCATACCACTGCCAACGTTATATGATGGTTATGCTAGGAACGATATAACGACCTTCTCATACCACTGCCAACGTTATATCGTCATTTACATGAACCACGATACAAATCAATAACCAACCTGACCAAACAATCACATCCACGCAATTACTATAGTATACACAACACCAGTATCCACAATCAAATAATAAATTCAATTAGGCAGACATTATAGCCAAGTAATATTCACAGACTCAATAATTCATCATTCCACAATGATCTCAATTATTCATTTCACAAAATGGTTTCAACCTCACGATTTTTCGAAATATAATATAAATATTAAAAAAATCAGTATTTTAAATACCAACATGGTTCAGAAAAATTATACCCGAATGTTTAGGAATTATACCCAAAATTAATCGTTTTAAAATTTACCAAAAAGCTATTATAAAATATTTCCCTTTACCTGCTCCTCGGGATTCGACCTAAAAACAAAACGAGACCCTGTAATCCAGAAATTCCAAATTTCTCAAATCTTAGTAAAACACCCATATAATACTTCCTAGACTCCAAATACCTCAAAATAATAATATTACCTTAAATTATATTACTTACCCTGATTTTGGGATGTTTCCCAAACTTCTCAAATCGAAGATTCGCTCCGCCTTTATTGCAGAGAATCTTCCCAGGAGTCTTGTGGTAGCTTCCGATCGTCGAACCGAGCTAAATTCGCCCGAAATTGAAGAGAGAAGGTAGTAGGGCCGAAATTCCTAGAGAGAGAGAGTGAAGGCATGCAGAAAATTCACGATGAAATGAAAGAACACACTATTTATAGGCAGAGATTCGCCGACGAGACACGTGGACTTGTCAACGAGTGCTAGTACATAATTCGGTGACGAAACATCAACTCGTCGATGAATTTCAGTCATGTGAAAAGCCCCTCTCGGTAATTCCTCGTTGACGAGACATTGACCTCATCGACGAGCCAAAATAGAACGCTCGTTGACGAGACTCGTTGGTTCGTCGACGATTGCTTGCTGTCACCTTTTAAAAATTTCTTCTTCCCTCCCGTCTATCTTTCTCATTATTTTTAAATAGTTTAAAAATTTGTGGGTTGTTACAACTAGGCTGAGCCGAACTAGTCTCACTTACGAGGCTGATACTCCCCATTTCAATTTCTAGGCTGAACCGAACCGGTCTCATTTACGGGGCTGAGACTCCCCAGTTCAATTCCGAGCTGAACCCAACCATTACAATAAAAGCATTTTTGTACATATGAAAAAGCTTCTAAATACAAGCATGGATGTACACATTAAACTCATAAAAATACACACTCCAATAATATGAAATAACGCTCAGGGAGTAAGGGTGCTTATCTAAACAATTTGCACAAATAAAATATGTGGATATAAAAATGATTATTATGTTCTCCAATAAAGATTTTTTCAAATAAAAGTATTTGGAGAATTTGGAGTTTATGTTCAAGGAAATATTTATGCTATGAATAATTTTCTCCCAAAAATATTTATCAAAGAAATAATCTGGGAGAAAACCAAAGTTATACTCTCAAGAAATAATTTTCAAAGACGAATAATATGTGAGTGTAAGCATGTATATATATAAAAATAAATGCACAAAATGGATATGCTCTCTTCCAAAATGATTTTGAAATAAGTAAATGGAAATAGAGTTTGAGAGTTTAAAACAAGATAAGTGTTCTCTTTGGAAAAATTATTTTTCAAACATAGAGAGTGAAACCTAAGGTGTAGTTCCAAGAGAAGGGGGGCGGGGGGGGGGGGGGGGGGGGGAGGGTGAATTGGGTTTATTAAATTTGATCCTCTTTATGAGCTTTTGTCTCTTTTTACAATCTATTAAGGTTTTCTCGTATTTTCATTAATTAGGCACACTAACTCCTATTTCCTTTTAATCAATTCACAATCAATAAACACAATCAATTAATTTAACATTCAAAACAACAACCACAAGACAAGAAATCGATTCAAAATATTTAAAGGTCCTGCAAATGAATGTTCAATTTTTGTTGTTGATTTATGAATTTGAATATTGTAATGACAACCAAACACCTTTTCAATATCAGAACTTAATTAAACCTTCAACTAACAAGTTTTGGGTGTTAACCAATCAACGTACTTCCTTTCGGTTTCCGCAAGAGATCGATTAACCAACGTACTCCCTTTCACTTTCCGCAAACCCAAGAACAAATTAGGCCTTTTGGGTTAACTTAAATTCTAATAAGTGATACTTTATGATTTCAAGCATTAAAACATTCACGTAAGTTATATTGTTGCTGAAATTAAAAGGAGAGTAAGGAGAAGAGAATAACACCACCACTTTTTGCGAGGTTTGGCTTACCCCAGCCTACGTCCTCGCCTTAGGTCAACCACCTAAGGAGTTAACTAAATCTTGTTCCTTCGGGGTGGAACAAAAAACCTTACACAATTTACCCTTTTTTTAGGAAGAGAAAAACCTCTCCAAGCACCAACCTGTGCTTGGTCCAACGATCCAATCAATCCTTTGAACTGTTCAAAGTATAAGAAGATAGAAAATAAATCTGCGTACAAAAAATACTCTCAAAATTTAGAACAGGTTGTACAAATTGATATCTAAATTGTACTTCTAAAAACCAAAGCAAAATAGAATATATGAAGTTCTAAAATTTTAGAAGTCACCAATGGTTCGTAAAAAAAATTGAATTGCAATTCGGAACCGAATTTTGATATTTTCAATCTATCAAAATGGTAGAATTCCTCTCCAGCAAAAGATGTGAGCAAATTGAACTCAAGGAGAATTTATTTCTCTCCAACAAAATGATGTGGGCAGATGGAGCTCAAGGAGAATTTCAGTACCAGAAGAGTTTCAGCAAAAGACTTATTAATCTCTCTTCTTTTGTATTCTATATTACGTATATTTTTCATTGCCTATGGTGGTATTTATAGGCTTTTTCAAAGATCAATGTCCCCATCAGGTAATATTTGAAAAAAAAATGTTGACTTAATTTTGAATTTCAAAATTTTTCATTACCCAAGGAGGTATTTATATGTTTTTTCAAAGATCAATGTCCCCATCAAGTTAGGTAATATTTGAAAAAAATTATTGACTTAATTTTAAAATTCAAAATTTTTCATTACCCAAGGAGGTATTTATATGCTTTTTTAAAGATCAATATCCCCATCAAGTTAGGTAATATTTGAAAAAGAATTGTTGAATTAATTTTAAAATTCAAATTTTTTCATTACCCAATGAAATATTTATATGCTTTTTCAAAGATCAATATCCCCATCAAGTTAGGTAATATTTGAAAAAAAATTGTTAATTTAATTTTAAAATTCAGAATTTTAAAAGAGAACTTCCCGTTTGAGATTTGAAATCTGCTTCGCGTGGCAGTTGTCTGCCACGACATAGCAGTCGTCTGCCATGGTTAAATGTGAAACTCAGAATGCTGGCAGTCGTCTGTCAAAATATAGGCAGTTGTCTGTCATGATTAAATTTTAAATCTAGAACACTAGCAGTCGTTTGTCAAGACACTGCCTTAAGTTTAAAACACTCAAATTTTGTCAGTCGTCTGTCTACAGACAGACAATTGTCTGTTAGGTGACTGACTTCTTTTTATTTTTGAAAACTTTCCTTCCTTTAATATCTTTGTTGCTTTGATTTTAAAAATATATTTTAAACCCTTTTAACAAGGTGTTTCTTAGTTTCTTTTGATTTATGAGAGTTTCACATATCTAAATGGCATTTGATTTAGGAGTACTTACAACAGTCCTTCTAATTATGATCTCCTTAAATCAATAGGTCCTTCAGCCTTCTTCAGCCTCTTGAGGTTCACTTTTGACTTACTTTTGACTTTGAGTTTGCTTGCCCTTAACTTCTTCATTTGTCATCCATTGCCTTTGATATTCTGAGGAGCTTCCACTAGATTAGCATTGAACTTTTAGTTTATCAACCTTGAGAGTCCTTTTACCTAAAAACACATTACTCAACACCATATGTTAAAGTATCCTTTATTTTGTTATCATCAAAATAAGATTGAAAAGCTTAGTTAGGCCAATAGAGAGTGAAAGAGAGTATGAGAGATTAAAACATTTTACCCCAAAGAAAGATTTTTGCAATGAAAAATTAGTTTGAGGGAACTTTGATAAAAATTACCCCAAAAGATTAGAGAGAGAAATTTAGCTAATCAAAGTTATTAATCAAAGCAAATGAGGGGGTATTTATAGACTTTCTAAAAATTATAACCGTTGGGGACATATTAGTCATTTTAGAAAAGGTTTAAGTGAGGCTAGTAAAACTAACAACGTTTTTAACTTCCGTAAAAATTCGCCGACCGGAGAGGGTCGGTTGATCTAACTTAAGGTTTGGTTGACCGAGTGTCACAGTTTGGTCGACCGTGGAGAAAGTGAAATGAGAAGATGGTCGACCAACTTGAGGGTTTCAAAAATGATTTTTCAAATTTGCGCGGTTCGGTCGACCATAATTTTTTGAACTATGAAGTTCGGTCAACTAGGCTCTCCCATGTGGGGGTTCGGTCGACTAGGGTGTTGCCCATATAATCTTGGTAGGTCGATCGGGAGGTCAATTTGTTGACCCAAAGAGGTTCGGTCGACTAGTTCTGCCTATATATATCTGGTCGATCGACCGAGCGGTTAATATGTTGACCCGGTGGGAGTTTGGTCAATCGAGGAACTTAGTGTAACTGAGTTCGGTTAACCGAACATGCCAATTTCAGCATTTTCGGTCCTTTTCTTTAAAATGATGTCCCTAATTATATGATGTTTATTTTCAAGTCTATAGGGGACATTTTTATACAATATTCAAGGTCCTAAGGTTAGTCTAAGGCTTTTGAGAAATAACCCTAAAAGTCTGGCATCGGTTGACCGAAGGGTGCCCTAAGGTCATTCGGTTCCTATGGTTATTCTATGATCATCTGAGCATTTAAAACATATAATGCAAGATGTACGCATTATTACGGACCAAATATAAAAATAAATGTATATACAAGTAAAAAAAAATGTCTTCTTTATCTTCTTTGCTCTTAAATCTTCATGGAAAATGCCAAGAGAGTGAGCTTTTTGTTCTTCCTAGCAATCCATTTTTTAGTATCTTATGTTCGTGCTGAAATGAAAACCTGTTCACAAACTAAAAGCATACATAAGATATTGGTGCTTTGTCAGCATCAAAATAGGGATCGAAATCAAAAAGTCAACAATCTCTCACTTTTTTATGATGACAAACACCCAAGAGCAAAATGGGTATAGCCTGAAAAGGCTCCCCCTAAGAATATGCATAAAGTAAAAATATAAATAGTAAAGCTCAAACATATTCACGAAAGAAGACATTTCAAAAGATATGCATTCAATTTTAACGTTAAAGCACATGCTCAGATATTTGCCCCTATATTTTTGCCCCTCAAGATATTTGCCCCTATGATCATAAACATTTTGCTCAAAAATATTCTCCCTCTTTTGGCATCAGCAAAAAGGGTTAAGCTGAGTAGAAAATAATTTTATCATTTAGAACAAAATCAGTAAAGAGAACTCTCCTTTAAAAAAAATATATATTTTTTTAAAGAAAACTCTCCCACTTTTTAGTATAGATTATGGGCTAAAAAATTTAAATTGTTTTAAAGATATAGCCATTAAGCATACAAAACAATTTAACTGGTCATTTAAAAGATTAAAATGACATGTAAAACATGACTAGACCAGAAATATATACAAATCATTTTAGTTTAAGCATAATGTAAGTCCCAGCAAAGAATGGAAATGAAGAACATGCGCCATATAAAAAGTAGGTTTGAGTATAAATATGATCTAACTAGTTCACATGCATTTCATGTAAGTCAATGAACCAGTTATGTAACACCCTTCTAAAAATAAAATTTCATGACACAAGATTTTAACACATAAAGACACAAGTCATGAAAGTACTTAAGCATACAAGCAAGAAACAAGATGTATTCGCCCCTACGGGCATGGCGCAGTGGAAAGGTATCAGCACGTAAGAAGGAGCATCGAGGGTTCAATTCCAAGTAGATACACTCACAGAGCCAGCGATACCTTTGGATGGTGAGAATTTACTTTGTGAGCCAACGGGGACTGTGGATGGTGAGAGTTCGCTCTGTGAGCCAGCGAGGACCGTGGATGGTGAGAGTTTTCTGTGAGCCAGCGAGGAACGTGGAAGGTAATGGAGATGTGTCCCAGGGGTCGGGTTGGTCGAATGTCCAACTGATGCACGAAAGCCATGTCCGCATTCCGGACTTTACCTAATCAGCGAGACCTGGGGGGAGGACATTGATTCGTAGGTTTGGTGCCGCACCAGGGGGTTCGAAGGACTTGTTGGTGGCTGGAGTTCCTATGTAATAAAAAAAAAAAAAAACAAGATGTATTCTATATAAGTTCAATTCTTGCTTTTAAAAATGTATATATACTTTTTAAAATGTATATATATATATATATATATATATATATCCCCTTATGATTTTCGATAATTACCGAGGGTGATGCTTGCTGAAAAAGAAACTAATTTAAAGATCAAGCAAGCAATGTTTTTCTGGTTTGTCATTTAAGTGCAGCCCATAGTATAACCAGAAAAACCAACCATATAGATCCCATAATGATTTAGACAAATTAGACCTAAATCATATGGCAAGACCAAGGACACTGTGGCAAATCAAAAATATTTTCACTTATGATGTTCAACAAAAGCATTACAGTAAAGCACATGCCACAATGAACTAACACAAAACTAAGCCACAAATTTGGTGAGCATAACAAGATAGGAATTTAATTTTAGATGCTCCCCCTATCAACTTGAATTCGTGCTTAGATTCATTTCAACTACTTATACTGATATAATTTGTGAAAATTCATTAAAAGTACAAACAGTATAATTAAGTATTAATTTTAGATTACTGGATATGTGTTAGATGAATAAATTTTACCAGTAAAATGTCCCTAAACACACATCCACTAATGGTCAAACAATAAGACATGCATGATGTTTATCCATACCGTGAACAATCCATATCAAAGAATGATTCAGTAGAGACAGGATATGGTGTTCATGGTACAAAAAAAAAATTATGGACTCAAAAAGCAGATATAAGTCCATGGGGCATGTGACTTAAATCCTTTTTCTCAAAGATGGGGTTTAAACTCTCCGGTACAGTCTCAAGCATACATAAGTGCGTTTACGCTTAAGGATGAATTTCATTCAAGCACATTCATCACATGTTCATCCTTCGTAATTATTACTTAGCATGCAAGAGAATATAGGCATTAAGTTCACTTTTCTTAAAAGTGGGGCTTAAACTCCCCTGTATATTTGCGTGCACACATACTTGCATTATGATTCAAGGATGATAGACATTAAAGGACACTCATCAAATATTCATCCTTTTCAAGGGATTTCAGTATGCAACAAATATTAGACATTTAGCACATAAAAGTATGACTTATTGCATTTCAATTTAAATGCATGATAGTCAATCAAGACTATACTCAAAGGTATGCAATAGGGGTTCAAAAAGGATGACACAACTCAAAACACAATGAATGTGTGCAAAATGAAAAACTTCCCCTAAATCATGCAAATTCCTTAGTCAATGGACCATCATCAACATATGGGACGTTCAATTTAAAAAGAATGATGCTCTACCATTTGGGTCTGCAGTGAAAGTACATAACCCAAATAATTTGACCAAATGGTGTCCATGAACTAAGTTCATCCTAAGACACAAACTAAATGTGTACCTGTCTTCAAAATATATAGCGGTTTGGATTTCACATGTACTAACCTATGCAATTATTGTGCATACTAGGAAGGAAAATGTGTTGCTTATACTAATCAAAAATTGATTTCACTAAATATACCAGATAGTATAAGGGTCTTTTTAATGCAACTATACTGGTTATCTGTTAAGGCATTTCATCATATGTTCAGTATAGTCTTCCCTATAAGCCATAGATGCATTAGAGAATGTATATTAAAGCATACTTTAGAATTAATTATCCATGAATATTCCATCAAATTATAAATCTTTATGAGCAGGATAAAATGTTCAAGGATATCAGAAGAGTCTTAATGTTTTGATAAGCGAATTGATGCATATAAGTTCTTTGATCCTTTTCTATAGGGATGGAGCTAAGCTCCTCTAAATGTTTGATGATTATGCTAGGATGAAGTTTAATTATTGAATTGATTTTCACTCATCCTTTCAAAAAATATTTTGAATTTAATTTTATTATAATCATCTCTAGACAAGGTTTTATGTTGGGAAAATTCCTGTCAAAATTTCGACAGCATATCGTCTGTAAATCGGACATTTTCCTATAAAACCTATACCTAATAGGTTAAAATAAGCAATTTATAATTCAGTTCAAGGCACACGAGAACCTATATCCACTACCAGCATGCAATACACATCAATTGCATCCGCCATGCAGGCAGCATTCTAAACTAAGCATGCATTCAATAGTTCAATCAATATATCAAATAAAATATAAACTATCCATACAAAGATATAATCATTAGTGAACTGATGGACAGTGGCATTCAGCTCAAAAACAGTTTATGTTGAAAAATATAATCCATTCATAAAAAAATATAATCATTTAACATAAATGGATATTTGCATTCAGGACCAACAAATCATTCAATGAATATAATAAGATAAGTATAATACAATTTATTGCTTATTGGATGAGTTTTAAATTTTCTACTCCCCCTTTGTTATGCAGCTAAAAAGTTTTATATTCAATCAATAGTATTTGGCATAATCAATATTTTCTAATATAGAGATGAGCCTATGAATTCCTTAAATTTAAACAGTTAAGAGCATTATGAGTTCAGGGTTGTATGATATACAATACTATGATAAATTCCCTAAAACCCATTGCTGAGTGATGGACAAAAAAGTATGCTATATTTAAAAATATTTGTACTATAGCACATATAGCATCATTTCACAAATTTAAAACCATTGTCCATTTGAAGGGGTTAAACCAAAATCAATCTACGGCCAATATTGTTATATAATAGCCAATCATAATGATATTTATTTATATTAAGCATAGATTGAACATAACACTTTAATTTTCATATTGACTTGTCTTTCCTATGGTTCTCAGGATGATAATAGTGTATATTAAAATTTAAAATTTTAAGCATAAAACACTATTTAAGCATTTAAACTATTATAACGCTTTCATATTATAAATCCTAACATCTTATGAGTATTAATGAAAAATTCCTTTTAAGCACCTCATAAGCTAACATGCTATAACACATGATTCAGCAAAATATTTAACACAATATATATCACAAGAATCATGGCATGAAATATTTCATAATGTAGAAGGAGACAGAGATATACCAAAACATTTTACTCCTTAGGCATTTGAGCTCGATGTGGTATCTTCCTCTCTCTTGGATTTTTCATACCTCTTTTGGTTCCCAAATATCCCCTAGTGTTACTATAAAATATAATTCTTTTCAATAGCATTAGTAACTAAGGCACAAGATAAACGCATGCATGACACAAAAATGATACGCATTAAGAAACATGTTATGCACTTTTAAATCATTTTAGGTTTTGGGAAAATTACGCATTTTAAAATCATTTTTCTATGGGATATGATTTCCTTTGACAAATACTTTCCAAATCCTCCAATCAATTGATTTAATAAAAATCATTTTCAAATTTCAAACCATAAAATCTACACAATAAAATCAGGGGAGGATTTGCAAAGACTTGACTCTCAAAACAGGGATACACCGAAATATGAGTCGTTGCAATCTTTATGCAAATAGCAGTTAAGCTTATTGCAACCATGCTCTGATACCAATTGTTGGAATTTGGTGTGATCCCAAGAGGGGGGTGAATTGGGTTTTTAAAATATTTTTCACTTATTTAAACAATTACACTGATTCACCACAGTTCATATCCCATTTAACATTGAAAACGTGTACATACAACGATTAAGTTATCAGTATGTGCATACGTACACGTGTACTGCATATCTCATTTAAATTAGTTTTGTGTTTAAGCAAAATGGTTATAAAAAAACATGAACAAGCATACACATACTAAAATTAAAGCGTGAAAAGTAAATGAGATAGGGAGAGTGTAATAACCCAAGAAAATTAATTAGGGCCTCGTTGATGAATGCAGGGGATTTATCAACATGGGTACATGAGGATCTCATTGACAAACGCATGTTTCGTCGACGAGAAGATACCGAGAGGCTGTTTTTCTAAGTTTTGAATTTCGTCAACAAGGAGATAGCATTCGTCAACGAACCTCCTTCTTGACCTCGTTGACGAGATGACATGGCTCGTCGATGAAGCCCATAGTATAAATAGCCCTAATCTCAGATTTTCACACAAATTATCAATGAAATCTCTTCCCTCTCTCTCCTCTACGGTTCCTCCCTCTTCTCTCTTTGATTTCGGCCCCGTTAGTCGTCGGATCAATGATATGAGGCCATCACGACGCTCCTGGGAAAGTTCTCTCCAAGTTTGCCGGCGCGGATTGTTGGTGGGACTAGGTTGAATTTCATCCCAAATTCAGGGTAAGATCTTTTATGCAATATTTGACTTCCCAGCAGTTGTAGGAAATGTAGTAGTCAAAGAAATAGTGATATTTTGTTTTGGTAAATGTTTTTTTCACGGTGTTGAGTGGGGAACTCTGCGGGTGTAGGACCCGTCACAGTAGGGGATTTTAGCAGGAATTAGGTAAGGAAAATATGCTATGCTAGGCAATTTTATTATGATTCAATACAAATCATATGCTTTTAGCAAATTATTATTCAGACCATATATACAGTTTTCAGAGCCTGATAATATTGATATTTAGTTGTGTGGCATGAGTTTAATATTAGATCAGCACAGAGTTTATACATTTTTTCAGAATATCATGATTTACAATATACGTACAGAAACTTGTATTTTACAGTATTTTTAGAATACTATGATATACAAACTTCAAAACCATAACATTCTGTTACTACAGTTAATAAGATATTTTAGTTATGCAGATATCTCAGATATTCAGTTATTATAGTTCATTCAGATCAGTTTATATAATGTTATGGTTATTTCAGTTGTTACAAAATAATGGTCAAAACAGTATTTTAGAAATATCAGTTACCTATATAGTATCAGACCCTGATGGACCATATTCAGCCAGTAGAGCACGGTACCGTAGCTATATTCAGTTCAGAGTGCAACCACATTACTCAGATAGTGTGTGGTATTCAGAAGTCGATCGTGCCTATGTTATGGACAGGCTCCCCATCAAATATGGTGTCACGCCCCGAACCTGGAAATGGGACCCAAGGGTGAAAATGTAATCTAACATGTCCTTGTATCAAACAAATATAACCAAAATACAGGACAATAGATGAGGGTCTGACCCCATGGGGTTCCTAGGCACCCTATACACAACCATCCACAATAGAATATATGCAACGGAAAATTTTTTTCCTATATACATACAGTACCATACCAGAGTCTATACAACAGCAGTCCAAGCTCCATAGCACAAAACACAACCTGATTATAAACTATATTCCAAAATGACAACCCGAGCACAAAAGTCCTAACACTTACCCAAGCGTTATCCGCGGAACACCGACCACTACGCTCCTACACCCAGAAGCTAGCTCCAGTTACCCGAAGGACCTGAAAGTATGTATGTACAACAGGGGTGAGACACCTCTCAGTAAGGAAGAATACAGGTTATATCGGTGTGTGGCATATAAGTGTTATCATGACATACCAACATGCATAGTTCAATAGTCAAAACCAGTTTCTGTATGTTCACAAATCAAGCAATACAATCTGATGTCATCACACCCTTCGGCTCGAAGCCGGACTATCTGGTGGTATTTTACACCCTTCGGTAAAAATCGGCAATCTGGTGATATTTCACACCATTCGGCAAATGCCGGCAGTCAGGTGATATTTCACACCCTTTGGCAAATTCCGATGCCCCCGGTAATCTGGCATGGCATCAGCTTTGAACCAGTGCAAATCTCGTGTTTGCACACCCTTCGACTCGAAAGCCGGCCGATCTAGTGGTATTGCGCACTCTTCGGCAAAAGCCGAATTTTCAAACTTGGAACAATTCGAAACCCCGTTCCTATTTCACCAAAATTCAACACATGCATGCTCATATAACCAAACAAAACCACACTTATTTGGTAATCTAAAATCATGATTTTCCAAATATATACATTTTAACCAAGTCAAGGAATGACTATCCCTATTACACAATATAAATCACCATATACACATAGTTTTCCAACAAAACTAGGGGTGCAACTCGTCGCCCCCTTTTCCCAAAACTATAATCATGAAAAACCCATATATTTACCCATTAGATCCCCCTAAATGAGTAAGCAAAACGCACACAGGACCATGGACCATAGTTCCACTGAGTCCGATTTCAAAAATAACCGACATAAACTGAATCCCTTTACCTTTCCCCAAATGGTAAATCCCAAACTCCAAGGTCTCTAAATAGCGAACTGAGTTCCAAAACCTACAACATACAGTACAGAATATACTCACGACTCCATTCTCTACAAAACTACTAGAACAGAAACGAAAATTGAGCCTTATCTCGATTTTACACCAAAACCCAAAAATAGCTGAATCGAAAATCCGATCCATAGAACTTGTAGAAAATCCTTCCACGATCCTCGTGGTAACCTCGGATCAACGATTCCCGTGACGAACGACGAAGAATTCCAGGGAGATGGAGAGTAGGAAGAGATTCTAGGGAGATAGGGAGAGAAAATGAGATTTCTTAACTGAGAAGTAATGAAAATATCTATTTATAGCCCTTTGACCCGGCCGCTTCTCGTCGACAAATGGCATCCTCGTCGACGAGACGATGACCTCGTCGACAAACCTAAGATTTTTGATTTGCCGAAACCCCTCGGCTTCTCCTCATCGACGAGCCTCTGAATTCGTCACACTCCCAAAAACCTCTCGGCTTCTCCTCATCGATGAACCCTTGCACCTCGTCAACGAGAAATGTAAGGCCTTTGTCAACGCGAAACATGTTTAATTACCATCTTGCCCCTCTCTCAACTAATTAAACCCATCTATCACGGTTCGAGTTCTTACAACCTCCCCTCCTTACAAAAATCTCGTCCTCGAAATTTGTCATCTCTCATTCACAACTCGAACATACAATCAAATACATATACGCAATTCTAGAAAGAAACTGGCAACTACTACAATGCAGTCCCATCACAATATATACATACCCTCACTTATGGCAGAGGAATACCATGGTTACATATACAACCGTCTCAGGAGTTCACAACACACACACTCCAAACGACTGACCACCTATCCCAACCTAAAGTAGGGTAATGTACAAATACTTAGAGCAACTACGGATACTTCTGGCATATTTTTGTTTCCAATTCCCAAGAAACTTCCTCGACCTCATGATTCTGCCACAATACTTTCACTAACAGTATATCCTTGGTGCGAAGCTTTTGAACTTTAGGGTGTAGAATCTGAACAGGTATTTCCTCATACACTAAAGTATCCTCAATCTCCAAATCTTCATAACTAATAACATGTGAAGGATCCAACATGTACCTTCTCGACATGGATACGTGAAACACATCATGGTCCCTCGAGAGTATTGGGGGTAGTGCAATACTGTAGGCCACCGGACCCACTCGCTTAAAAACCTCGAATGGTCCGATATACCTCTGGCTTAGCTTGCCCTTATTCCCAAATCTCATCACTCCTTTCATCGGAGTGATTCTCAGAAATGCCTTACCCCCTACCTCGAACTCTAACTCAAGGCAGCGACATCTATGTAACTCTTCTTTTGACTTTGAGTTGATTTAGTCCTCTCCTGAATCAAACCCACCTTCTCAGACGCCTGTTGCACAAGTTCAGGTCCTAACATCTGATATTCACCAACCTCACTCCAATACAAAGGAGATCGACGCCTCCGACCATACAAAGCCTTGAATAGTGCCATCCCGATACTCGCTTGGAAGCTGTTGTCATAAGTGAACTCTACTAGTGGCATAAACTGCATCCAGCTACCACCAAAGTCTAACACACAAGCTTGCAACATATCTTCCAAGATCTGTATTGTCCTCTTTGACTGTCCATCAGTCTGGGGGTGGAACGTTGTACTGAAAGTAAGCTTCGTCCCCAGTTCCTTCTGCAAGCTCGTTTAGAATCAAGAAGTAAACCTCGAGTCTTGATCTAACACAATGGACACCAGTATCCCGTGCATCTCAATTATCTCATGCATGTACATGTCTGCTAGCCTACTCAAAGGGTAGCTAACCTTCATCGATATGAAATGAGTAGATTTCGTCAATTTATCCACGATCACCCAGATAGCATCCTGCTCGTGAAGTGTTGGCGGCAATTCAGTCACAAAATCCATGGAAATATGCTCTTATTTCCACATCGGAATAGGCAAAGGCTGCAACGGCCCTGCCGGCCTCTGATGTTCAACTTTCACCTACTAACACGTCAGACACTGCTCCACGGATTGAGCAATCTACCTCTTCATACTAGACCACTAGAAGGTCTCGCGCAAGTCACGATACATCTTTGTACTACTAGGATGTATCATATATAATGAACGATGTGCTTCCTCCAGAATTGTTCTTCTAATCTCATCGTCATTCGGAACACATAGGCTAATCCCAAACCTCAAAACACCTCCCTCAGAGATGTTGAACTCTGTAGCTAATCCCTGTTGTACCTTCTCCATAACCTCTGTCAACTCTGTATCACTAGCCTGCGCGACCTTTATATGCTCAAACAAAGTCGATTGGACCACCAAACTAGAAAAGAAAGTTTGATGATAACCACGCACCAACTCTATACCTGAGCTTTCCAGATCCCATCTGATTTGATGTTGAGCTACAACTGCAGATACAACCGTATGTTCTGACTTCCGACTCAATGCATCAACCACTATATTAGCTATTCCTGAGTGATAGCTGATGGTGCAATCACAGTCCTTGATCAACTTAAGCCACCGTCTCTGCCTCATTTTCAACTCCTTCTACGTGAAAAAGTATCTGAGACTTTTTTGGTTAGTAAAGATCTCGCATTGCACACCATATAAATAGTGTCGCCAAATCTTCAGTGCATATACCACAGCAGCTGATTCCAGATCATGCATAGGATAATTCTTCTCATATTCTTTCGATTGCCAATAAGCATACGCTACTACCTTACCCTGCTACATAAGCACACATCCCAAAACTTTTAGAGACATGTCGCTATAGATCACAAAACTGTCATCCCCCGAAGGAATGGTCAAAACCAGAGCAGTGACCAGTCGGTGCTTCAACTCCTGAAAACACTGCTCGCAATCACTGGTCCATTCAAATTTCACTCCCTTCCTGGTTAATCGAGTCAGATGCCCAGACAATTTAGAGAACCCCTCCACGAACCGATGATAGTAACCCGCTAGTCCTAGAAAACTCCGAACCTCCTGCATTTTCTTCAGCCTTGCCCAGTCAGCCACAACTTCAATCTTACTAGGATCAACTGATATACCATCACCAGTTACTACATGGCCTAAGAACGCAACCTGATTAACGTAGAATTCACACTTCTTCAGTTTAGCATACAACTTTTTCTCCCACAGAATCTGTAATACTAACCTCAGATGATTCTCATGCTCTTCCGTACTCCTCGAGTATACCAGAATATCATCAATGAATACCACCACGAACTAGTCCAGGTACTCATAGAAAACCCTGTTCATAAGATCCATAAATACTACCGGAGCATTCATCAGCCCAAAAGGCATAACTAAGAACTTGTATGGTCGTATCTGGTTCGGAAAGCAGTCTTCGCAACATCCTCAGATCTGACCCTCACCTGATGATATCCTAACCGCAAGTCGATCTTTGAAAAGAGTCGTATCCCCTGTAACTGGTCAAATCATCTATACGAGGTAAAGGATAGCGATTCTTCACAGTCACCTTGTTAATCTCATGGAAATCAATCCACATGCGCATCGACCCGTCCTTCTTCTTCACAAGCAGTACTAGAGCTCTCCAAGGTGAAACACTAGGTCGAATGAAACCCCTGTCCAGTAATTCCTACAACTGCTCCTTCAACTTCTAAAACCATATGGTATAGAGCTTTAGAGATCGGTGCCTTGCCAGACAGCAACTCTATAGCAAACTCCACCTCACAATTCGGAGGTAAAACGGGTAAATCTTCTAAAAACACATCCGGGAACTCGCTTACTACCCAAATATCATCAAGTCTCAACTAATCCTACGGCGGTTCCTTCACACAAGCTAGGTACCCCTGACATCCGTCCTAGAGTAATCTCCTCGCCCGCAATGCTGATAGAATATGCGGCGTCGAACGCACACACGATCCCACGAATTCGCACTCATGCTCCGAAGGAGGTTTGAAAACTATAACCTTCCTATGACAGTCGATTACAACATAATTGGAGAACAACCAATCCATCCCCAGAATGACGTCGAATCTTGACATGTCGTATACTACAAGGTTCGCCGGTCATAGCTTCCCCTGAATTACCACTGGGCAGCCCTCCAACATCCTCCTACAGAATGATATACTCCCAAGTGGTGTAGCAACAGATAACACTTCGTTTTATGACTTGGGTCTCAACCCCACACAGTTTCACAAAACTTACAGATACAAAAGAATGGGTCGCACCTGAATCAAACAAAACAGATGCTTTATTTAAACGCAATAGTAAGGTACCTATCACCACATTTCCCGCATGCTCGACATCCGCTGAAGTAAGCGAATACACTCGTGTCAGAGCTATGTTTGCCTGATAAGTCCTCTGGGATACCTGATTACTTCCCCGATTCTAAATCGAATAAGGCAAAATCCTCTTCGACACGTGACAATCCCGAACCATGTGACCTGACTAGCCATAGTTGTAACAGTTACCCCCAAATGGCTGGCATGCACCATCATGTCACTTGTGGAATCTAACACAACGATCAGGAGACTGATCCACCTGAGAACTCTGGCACTCGGTATTCTGACGGTAACTCGAGCCCCTGTTCCTTTTCCTCCACGATCCCTGACGAGATCCAGACTGAGAACCAGAAGGTGCTGACCACTTCTTCAACTCCTGATCCACCTCGTCCTCACGGATACCGGTCTCAATCACAGTGGCTTTATCCACCAAAATCGAGAACTCGCGGATCTGAAGCATTCCCACCAATCTATGGATATTCTTCCTCAGGCCCTTCTCAAATCTTCGAGTTTTCTCATACTCACTTGAGATCAAACATAGCGCAAATCGGGAAAGCTCTATATACTGAGCCGCATACCCCTACACCGTCATACTCTCTTGAGTCAAAGCAAAAAACTCATCTGCCTTAGCATCACATACAGAAGTCGGGAAGTATCTATCAAAGAACACCTCCTTGAAACGGCTCCACGACATCTCCTTAGGACCGCCCCTTTGCTTCTCGAGCAGATTCACTATAGTCCACCATCGACTCGCCTCCCCAGATAGCTGGAAGGTAGCATAGAGGACTCACTGCCTATCCGTGCAGTGTAAAACCTCCATAATCCTCTTAGTCTTCTCCACCTAGTCCTCTATTATCGTTAGGTCAAGTCCCCCAGAGAATGTCGGAGGATGCATGCATGTGAACCTCTCAATGGTGCACCCCACAGTAGTAGGAGAGCATTCGTGTCTCCTGAAACTCCGCCCGATCTCTTGCAAAACCTGCCTCATTAATCCCCGAGGCACAGTGGGAGACTCGTCACTCACAGTCTCCTCGGAGCCACTTCCCAGGTCGTTATCCTTGGGCTCCATACTACAGCACAGTAGAGTTCTATCAAAACTCCTATAACACATACAACTGTATAGTTAACACAATTATCTATCCCTAATCATGTTAACTATTCCTTTCCAGGTCCAGGTCTGTCCCACCACACTGACACGAAAGTCATCAATGGTCTGCCCTGCTTTTACTGAAATCATCATTCTAAGAAAAACACGGAATACCGCTGACAAGTCCCGATCTAGCAATGGAACAACCCTCAACCAACTCTACCCACATCCAACATCATATACTCTGGTATGTACTCATAGCTAAGCCTAACCAAGTCTATAAGACCTAACAACCTAGTTAGCTCTGATACCAAGCTGTCACGCCTCGAACCTGGAAATGGGACCTAGGGGTGAAAATGTAATCTAACCTGTCCTTGTATGAAAAAAATATAACTAAAATACAGGACAATGGATGAGGGTCCGACCCCGTGGGGTTCCTAGGCACCCTATACACAATCATCCACAATAGAATATACACAGCAGAAAAAGGTTTTTCTATTTACATACAGTACCATACCAGAGTCTATACAATAAGAGTCCAAGCTCCATAGCACAAAACACAACCCGATTATCAACCATACTCCAAAATGACAACCCGAGCACAAGAGTTCTAACACCTACCCAAGCGTTATTCACGGTACACCGACCACTACGCTCCTACACCCAGAAGCTAGCTCCGGTTACCCGAAGGACCTGAAAATATATACGTACAGCAGAGGGGAGACACCTCTCAGTAAGGAAGAATACAGGTTATATCGGTGTGTAACATATGAGTGTTATCATGACATACCAACATGCATAGTTCAATAGTCAAACAAGTCAAAACTAGTTCCAGTATTTTCAAAAATCAAGCAATACAATCTGGTGTTGTCATACCCTGCGGCTCAAAACCAAACTTTCTGGTGGTATTTCACACCCTTTGGTAAAAACCAGCAATTTGGTGATATTTCACACCCTTAGGCAAACGCTGGCAATTTGGTGATATTTCACACCCTTCGGTAAACGCTAGTGCCCCTAGTAACATGGCATAGCATCAGCGTTGAACCGTGCAGATCTGGTGTTCACACACCCTTCGTCTTGAAAGCCGGTCGATCTAGTGGTATTGCGCACTCTTCGGAAAAAGTCAGATTTTTAAATCTAGAACAATTTGAAACCCCGTTCCTATTTCACCAAAATACAACACATGCATGCTCATATAACCAAACAAAACCACACTCATTTGGTAATCTAAAATCATGATTTTCCAACTATATACAGTTTAAACAAGTCAAGGCACGACTATCCTTATTACATAGTATAAATCACCATATACACACGATTTTCCAACAAAACCAGGGATACAGCCCGTCGCCCCCTTTTCCCAAAATTGTTATCATGAAAAACCCATAATTTTACCCGTTAGATCCCCCCAAATGAGTAACCAAAACACACACATGACTGTGGGCCACAATTCCACAGAGTCCAATTTTGAAAATAACTGACATAAACTGAATCCCCTTAGCTTTCCCCAAATGGTAAATCTCGAAATCCAAGGCCCCTAAACAGTGAACCGCGTTTCAAAACGTACAACATACAATACATAATATACACATGACTCCATTCTCTACAAAAATACTAGAACAGAAACAAAAATTGAGCCTTACCTCGATTTTACACCAAAACCCAAAAATAGCCGAATCGAAAATCTGAGTCGTAGAACTTGTAGAGAATCCTTCCACGATCCTCATGATAACTTCGGATCAAAAATTCCCACGACGAACGGCGAAGAATTCTAGAGAGATGGAGAGTATGAAGAGTTTCTAGAGAGATAGGGAGAGAAAATGAGATTCTTAGTTGAGAAGTAATGAAGTTATCTATTTATAGCCCTTTGACCCGACCACTTCTCATTGACGAATGGCCTCCTTGTTGACAAGACCATGTAGAAAGCTCGTCGACGAGATGAAGTTCTTGTCGACGAACTTGAGATTTTTGATTTTTCGAAACCCCTTGGCTTCTCCTCGTCGACCAGCTTCTGAATTCGTTGCACTCCCAAAAACCTCTCGGCTTCTCCTAGTTGATGAACCCCTGCACCTTGTTGACGAGAAATGTAAGGCCTTCGTAGACGAACTCTAGCTTCGTCAACGAAGCATATTTAATTACCATATCGCCCCTCTCTCAACTAATTAAGCCCACCTATCACGGTTTGGGTTCTTACATATGGGTTGAGGGAGCCGATCTAACTATCAGAGTTCAGTTAACTTACCCTAATCGGTCAGCCAGGTTAGATCTCGCCTTCGGGCTGAATAATCCTGTCATGAGGGGTTAAATCATAACTTTCAGTTATTCATCCATAGAATCTTTTCAATTATCATATATATGTGTGATTAGATTTATATAAAATAGTCATACCTATAGATATTAGCAGTATGATGAATAATCATTTAGGAAAATCAGTTTATGTTAAGTAACATAGGTATGATTTATATTGCAACAGGTATACAGGTTTGACTCAGTTTTTTTATTTATGGTATTTTCTAAGTCAGATTTTACTATCATATAGCTCACTTGCCACACACTAGCAATAGTATATTTTGTCTTACTGAACGTCGTCTCATCCCACGAAATTGACATTTTTCAGATAATCCAACTAGGCGAGCAGATCAGGCTCGCAGATAGAGGGGGTTATAGTGCAACCCTGTCAGTAGGGTGAGTCTTTTTTGGGAAGGGAGTACTGTTGTGTAGCCTAGTTCAGTTATATACGTGTTGTAACGACCCGACCCTTTATACGGACCTAGGTGTCACTCACACATACAAAATACCTGTACCTGTTCAAGATACGTAAACACCCCGCCCTAACCAGGGATAAACAGGTATAAATCATACATGATTACAATGTAAATGTCGCTGAAAAACATAAACATCCATTGGGATTTCTATCAGTCTTATACCAGAGTTTACTAATACATCCACAATTACACAAGACCATACATAGAATAAATCTTGTTATTACAACCCTCCAAAAAGGAACTTCATCGAAGTTTAATACAAGATTCAAACGCTTACTAATACATCCACAATTACATAAGACCATACATAGAATAAATCTTGTTATTACAACCCTCCAAAAAGGAACTTCATCGAAGTTTAATACAAGATTCAAACGCTTACGTAAGCTAACCAAAAATAATCTCCCCAGTCCCTTTAGCTATTAGGACCGACGCACTGATGGACCTGAAAACAAAGGTTGTATGATAGGGTGAGACACCTCTGAGTAAGGAAGAAAGTTTTACAACAGTGTGTGACTACATATATGCACATTTTCATACAAACTCATACGTTTGAAACATTTGTTTATAATACTGTATTGTATAACATTTATCAGCATATCAAATATTTAAATCATGCATATGAATATTAGAATGACCCTAGCTTGGTATGATAGTTTGCCTATTTACCCCGTGGCACGGCTTGTGCACTGATTGCCTCTGACAGTGTCCTGTTCGTGCAGACAAAGCCGAGCATCTTTTATGATCCGACCACCCCCTGGTTTATTTTTACTAGCAGCTTACTAACTCCTCGCAGGTTGACCATCTAATATATCCAGACTAATTTTACACATGTATGGTTGCACTGCCAGCATCGGTACCTAGCCCTAGGAGTTTATTTCAACCCCCGAACTGGAGTAATTTTCAACTCCTTTTACTGAAGTTTCTTTCAACCTCTTTTGGTCACAATTTGTGGTTCCAGTATCATACATACAATTTACAACAAAACAGTAACCTATGCAATAAAAGTATTTTTCACAATTTTTGACAATCACATTGGGTTCAAATCGGCGCCTTTCCACTCAGTTTACCCCTCTTTGTTTACTGATTCAGCTCGGTGTATCACCGGCCTCCGTTCATCACATTCTCAGTATAACAAATTGGAACTTCGTTTCCATATTCTATATCAATAGTATAAAAATCCATTCGTTTCCATTTCAACATATATCACACAAGTTTAATCCGAAAGCCCGCTAAATGATAGAAATCAAGTAAACATCATTTAAATGAATAAGTAAAGGGTTCGAGCATCTCCTACTAAAGTACAAATGCAAATAAATGATTTTCGTAAGATTTGGAGATCATATGCCAAAATGCTCGTTTTCACCAAAAATTGTAAAATCGGCATTTCTACTCGGTAGAATTTAGCAAATAAGCAGTTAAATCATACATATAAATATAAACTAGCTTTTTAGCGGTTTAATTTTCCAAAAATGCTGTTGTAATCAAATTCCCCTTAACTTATACTTGAAATGAAAGTTCGTGTGAACATGGTCCAAATTGACAACATGGGATCCCGAAAACCTAAAACCACAGAACATAACCTTACTATGTTTTCTATTACTATCCAAATATCCAATCAAAACTAAGATCAAATCCCTACCTCGACTTTTGGGAAAAAATCCAAAAATCTTAGAAAAGACGATCCGATCCGCTAAACTTGTAGAGTTTTCTCTTTTGATCCATACAGTACCCTCCATTTTTGGAAACGGACGACGAACGGTGAAGAATCCTAGAGAGAGAGAGATATTCGCAGGTTAGAGAGAGAAAAAGAGAGCTCTTGGGTGAAACTGAGCTCTTAAGAAACTCAAATGGGATATTTATAGGGCCTCTGACCTGGTCCAATTCGTCGACGAGGCGGCGTCTTTGTCGACGAATCCACCACACAAATCGTTGATGAGGCCCTAAATTTTATCGACAAGGATTTCCCGAGAACCTTCCAAAACCCCTCGGCATTCTCTGGTTGACGAGGCTCTGAAGGACTTCATCGACGAACGTGATCCTTCATCGACGAATCCATCTTATAAAGGTTTGGGTCTCTACACGTGTAATTTGAGAATAATCTACCACTCTGGTATTGTATAGTATATAGATGTGATTGTGGATTTATGTGAATTCAGCTTCTCGCTACTTAGGCTGTAGTTAGATTTAAATTAGCAAGTATCAAAGCGGTGTGAACTTCAGTATATATGTATATTAAAAAAAAATTAGCAGGTTGTTACAGAGAGAGTGACGCACGATATTTGTTATCGAGGTTTGGCCAAACTAGCCTACATCCCCGCCTTTGGCATACCCCCTAAGCATTCCACTAACTCTGCTCACTTAAACGGGCGAAACAGAAGCTTTTTACATCCTCTCCTTACGGGTAAGGAAAACTCCAACTCAATTACTAAGCTGAATCGAACTAGTCTCACTTACGGAGCTGAGACTCCCTAGTTCAATTTCCATATTGAACCAAACCGGTCTCACTTACGGGGTTGAGGCTCCCCAGTTCAATTCTGGGTTGAACCCAACCGTTACAATAAAAGCATTTTTGTACATACGAAAAAGCTTCTAAATACAATCATGGATGTACATATTAAGCTCATAAAAATACACACTCCAATGATATGAAATAATGCTCAGAGAGTAAGGGTGCTTATCTAAACAATTTGCACAAATAAATATGTGGATATAAAAATGATTATTATGTTCTCCAATAAAGATTTTTTCAAATAAAAGTATTTGGAGAATCTGGAGTTTATGTTCAAGGAAATATTTGTGCTATAAATAATTCTCTCCCAAAAATATTTATCAAAGAAATAATTTGGGAGAAAATCAAAGCTATACTCTCAAGAAAATGATTTTCAATGATGAATAATATGTGAGAGTGTAAGCATGTATATATATAAAAAGAAGTTTGCAAAATGGATATGCTCTCTTCCAAAATGATTTTGAAATAAATAAATGGAAAAAGAGTTGGAGAGTTTAAAACAAGATAAATGCTCTCTTTCAAAAATTATTTTTCTAACATAGAGAGTGAAAGAGAGTATGAGAGATTAAAGCATTTTACCCCAAAGAAAGATTTTTGCAATAAAAAATTAGTTTGGGGGAACTTTGATAAAAATTTGCCTAAAAGATTAGAGAGAGAAATTTGGCTAATCAAAGTTACTAATCAAAGAAAATGAGGGGGTATTTATAGACTTTCTAAAAATTATGACCGTTAGGGACATATTAGTCATTTTAGAAAAGATTTAAGTGAGGTTAGTAAAAATAACACGTTTTTAACCTCGGTAAAAATTCGCCAACCTGAGAGGATCGGTCAATCGTGGAGAAAGTGAACTGAGAAGATGGTCAACCAACTTGAGGGTTTCAAAGGCGATTTTCCAAATCCGTGTCGTTTGGTCGACCAGACCATTTTGAACTATGAAGTTCGGTCAACTAGGCGGTTGGAATCTCCCACGTGGGGTTCGGTCGACTAGGGCGTTGTCCATATAATCTTGGTCAGTCGATTGGGAGGTCAATTTGTTGACCCAAGGAGGTTCGGTCGACTAGATCTGCTTATATATATCTGGTCGGTCGATCGAGCGGTCAACATGTTGACCCTGTGGGAGTTTAGTGGACCGAGGAACTTAGTGTAACTGAGTTCAGTCGATCAAACATGCCAATTTTGGCATTTTCGGTCCTTTTCTTTAAAAAGATGTCCCTAATTATATGATATTTATTTTCAAGTCTATGAGGGACATTTTTATACAATATTCAGGGTCCTAAGGTCAGTCTAAGGCCTTTAAGAAATAATCCTAAAAGTCTGTCGGTCAATTGAAGGGTGCCCTATGGTTATTCGGTCCCTATGGTGATTCTATGGTCATCTGAGCATTTAAAATATATCATGCAAGATGTATGCATTATTATAGGCTAAATATAAAAATAAATGCATATACAAGTAAAAACAAATGTCTTCTTTATCTTCTTTGCTCCTAAATCTTCATGGAAAACGCTAGGAGAGTGTGAGCTTTATGTTCTTTTTGGCATCCATTTTTTGGTATCTTATGTTCATGCTAAAAAGAAAACCTATTCACACACTAAAAACACACATAAGATACTGGTGTTTTGTCAGCATCAAAACAAGGATCGGACTCAAAAAGTCAACACTGGAGATTAAATTGATTTTACACATCCACTCAACATTAAGAGGCATACTAATCAAAAGAGATTTTGCAATCATACAAGTTTTAAAATAAATAAAAAAAGAAAAAAAAACCATGACCCTAAAACCTTGAATGAATATAATGAAGTCTTGGAGGGATACTTAGCAGCCCGTGTTGCCATCCATACTAAAACCTAGCCTTAAATCTTAAGATAAGACCCTAATAAACCTAATGATCCCTAGAAACAACACACACACAAAAGCCCACGTTGCTGCTTGAAAAAAATCAGCTATGACTCCTAAAATAAGACCTAAAGATACCCTAAAAAACCCCCCACATAACAACCTCACACTGCTACCTAAATAAACCTACTAAGAGACCTAAAATATGACCTAAAGACACCCTAAAAAATCCCACATAGTCACCTTATGCTGTTGTCTGAATAAACCTATTAAGACTCCTAAAATAAAGCCTAAAGAGACCCTAGAAAACCCCCCACACAGCAGTTCCATGCTGCTGCTTGAATAAACAAGCTGAAACTCTAAAAATATGACTTATCAAAACCCAAGAAACCCCCCACATAGCAGCCCATGATGCTACCTAAATAAAACTAACTAAAGCTCTAAAAATAAGACCTATCAGAACGCTAGAAACCCCTATGCATTGCAGCTCATGCTACTGCCTGAATAAACCAATTTTAAGTAAAATAGAACATCTAAATGAACTCTAAAGAAGCCACACAACAACTCACCAAGGCAACCTTGTACCCCATTCAAACCAAAAGAAAAAAGAAACAATTGGATTTATCCCTAATAAAAATCAAAGATGCATGATTTATATCAAATAGAAGACAAAAAAACTAACCTTTACCATCTTGCAGCCATCAAGGCAGCCCTCCGACTCAGCCATGCTACTGAAACCTAACTTGGCCTCCTTTTGCCCTTACTGTTGCTGTTATTCGGAGCCCCTTAAAGCCCCCTTAACCTACGTAAAGTCAACCCAAGCAACCCTTTTTTTTTTTTTTTTTTTCTGCTCATGACCTCTCTTCTCTCTCTTTTTATTTCTACCATATGTGTGACTACCAGCTTAATTTCCATTTTTTTTTCCTAAAATAATACAGATCAGTATAATAAATCCAGCAGATCATGATCAACTTGAACCCGTGGGTACCAGGGATAAAACAGAAACATATAACGGAATCCTAAGCAGCGGGAAACATAAAATCAGAATATCATAAACACAAAATCATCCATCACAATACCAGAGTTACTACATCCATTACATTTAGGTATATACATCCCAAAAAGAAAGACCTAGGGACATTTCCCACAACATCCAATTATCCCCTCCAAAACTTACCCTTAAGAAAGGGCAGATCAACAATACTATCTCAGCAGAGCTTTATCCGCTCTCCTATCAGGGGCTCCTGAAATGTTTATGAAATTTTGGGGTGAGACACCTCCCAGTAAAGGAAATAAACTAATACTAGTGTGTGACAACATGAGTGTTTTCGTGTTCTATATAAAATCATACATAAATATATCAGTATAACTGTTTGTATTATATCTAGGAAACATATATTCTCATATCATGGCAGAACATACATGATTTTCAAAAACATAATTCATCTTATATAATATAATAAGAAAACAACCCTGGTAGGTTAGCTGGCTATTGTCATGCATTACCCCCACATGACTGGGTTGTGTGGCTCAAAGGCGGAACCTGATAATGGTTGGCCAACCACTGCCAAGTCAAAAGTACAGTCTGTAAGTTCGATGGGTCTGCAAGACCTGATCCGTACACTAGGGGCGCTCACACTTCTTAAAACCACATCGACCATCCAACCTCACGGTACTTCGTAAAGTAGCGTTAACACAAATATCATGATAAATCATGAACACATAGCATCGATACCGTACAAGTGTTAGCCTAAACCAATCCAACTAGATTCTGATAACATATAACATATAATGAAACCATGATACATGAATATTTCATATCATTAATTACCAAATCAATATCATCATATCATTTTGCATATATACGTATATCATGAAAATCATTAGCCCGTACGCCGATATTTCATATTTTACCATAGCTCAGCCTGTACGCTGGCAAATTATATCCATAGTTCGGCCCGTATGCCGGCAAACATATCCATAACTTGGCCCGTACGCTGGTAAACATATCCATAGCTCGGCTCGTATACCAACAAACATATTCATAGCTCGACCCGTACGCTGGCAAATCATATCCATAGCACGGCCCGTATGCCGGCAATACATGTAAAAATTCTTGGCCCGTACGCCGGTTTTATTATAAAAATCCACATCATTATCATATTCCTAGAAAAACAGTATTTCATTATAAATTCTACTCATAGCACACGAAACAGGTTTTATACATATTTAAACATATCATCTTTTACAGCAGTATTTCCCAAACATAAAGCATATATAAATATATATTTTTTTTCCTGAAATCAGATGTTGTAATAACATATATACATTTTTATAAAATAACTAGTTTAGTTTATCCCCTTACCTGAGTCCTGAAAAACCCCTAAAATAAACAGTCCTCCACCCGCAGGGTTTCCCATTCAATACCCTAAAATGATATTCCCCAGAACTAAACTTCAGTATTTCTACGCGTACTACGCTTTCTACAACTGTCAAAAAGCCAAATATTGAGTAGAAAGTCTTATCCTGAATCTGGGATGAATTCCGAACTCGACCCACCGACGATCCACTCCAGCAGATATGTTAAGAACTTTCCCAAGAGTGTCGTGG
Source organism: Malania oleifera (assembly GCF_029873635.1). Taxonomy (NCBI): domain Eukaryota; kingdom Viridiplantae; phylum Streptophyta; class Magnoliopsida; order Santalales; family Ximeniaceae; genus Malania; species Malania oleifera. The sequence continues at coordinate 14,559,623 of NC_080418.1, forward strand.
TGGCTTCGAATCGTCAATCTAGCGGTAAACGGACTTAGAAATTGAGAGAAAAGGAAGGAGAACCGAAGAGGAGAGAGAAGGAAGGTTCTGCGCGTGAAATTTCGGCCAAAAATGAGGATTTGGCCTATTTATACACTGGCCCTCGTTGACGAGCTAGGTCACCACGTCGATGAGGTCATGAAGACAACTTGTAGACGAACTCTTTCCTCATCGACGAAATTCAGAATCACCTAAAACCTCTCTCGGTATTTTCTCGTCGACAAATCACACCCTTGTCGACGAGCCCAATATGCTACGTCATCAACGAACGCAAAGCGTTCGTTGAAGAAGACCCGCTTTGCCTCCCTTTTAATTTCCTTTTCTCCCTTCCTTTTATTATTATTTAAATATTATAAATTCTCTAGGTCACTACAACATGACCCTAACTACACTAACGAAAGAGCAGTCTCTTGTTATTGCTATTAGCCTTAAAACAACCCATAATAAGACACCCAAAAATGCTACTTACAGCCTTAACAAACCCCTTTAGCCCTTAATATGATAAATCATAAAAAGAACAATAAGATAACAAGATAATGAAAGGAATTACCCTGAGAAATTTGAGTGTAGCGGCTGCTTCCTTCTTTCTCTCCTTCTATGCTCCTATGGTCGAATCAATTCCTTCTCTCCTTTTTTTCTTTAATTGGTCGTCCCCTCCTAGACTACTCTCTCTCCTTCTTTGTTCTTCAATTGGGCCTCTATCTGCCTCCTCCCTTCTTGTTTTTCTCCCCTTATGGATGCCCCTAATTATAGGGTTAGGGCTTCATTTAGCATTAAAATCAAATCAAACCATCTTAAGCAATAAATCAATCCTTTCCTTATTGTCTCTTTCCAAATTTCCTATCTTTCCATGCACATGCTTTCCTATTCTTAGAGAGTTTCCATCACAGGCTCAACTGGATGTTTCCTACTGATTTCTTTCCATGTGAATCTCAAGTAGATCAATTGAACTAGGAAACAAATCATCCTTCTTCATTGCAAATCATTCAACTTTAAGAAACAAATCATTCAATTTTATTTCGGATTAATTGATTTTAAGAAAAAAAATCCCCTATCTTTAATTGTGGACCAAGTCGAATATTTTGAAATATTCCTTTTTGTATTTTTCTTATATTCCCCTGTATTTTGTGTATTTTTTATGTATTCCAAAAAAATGTACAATTTGGTTAAATTAGGCCCTAAACAAAATGGGGTGTGTACAACTACCCATCTTTATAATTTTGTTGCTTTATGATGACAAGAAGAGTCGTCTTCCGTCATTTTTCAATAAAAAATCTATAAAGATAAAAGACACCAATTTTTGACTGAGCCTTATATAACAAAAGAAAAAAAATATGTGGGTTTACAAATATGTATAGAATTCCACGTCAACTCAATAATGACTACTTAGGGTTGGGAACTGAAGCCACATGCCATTGAGACAATCAGAACCCTTGAATGTGACTATCTAGATCTTGGGATCTCATGTCATATGTCTCCGAAACAACCATGACAACTTGAATATGACCGCTCGAATTAACGAGACAGTCAGAGCGACTTGAATGTCACTATTTTGATCAATAGGATGGTTAGTATAACTAAAATGTGATTATTTGGAAAAATAGCCAACATAACTTAGAGTGTTAGTCATTAGTGTAGCTTGAAGGTGACTATTTGGAGAAATAGCCAAGGCAACTTGGAGCATTAGTGGTTAGTGCAAATTGAATGTGACTATTCAGAGAAATAGTCCGAGTAACTTGGAGTGTTAATGGTTAGTGCAACTTGAATGTGACTATTCGGAGAAATAGTCAAGGCAACTTGGAGAGTTAGTGATTAATTAGTGCAACTTGAATGTGCCTATTTGGAGAAATAGTCAGGGCAAATTATAAAAATGAGTTTGATTTTAATATGATAAAAAATTAAGAAAAAATTTGTGGAGCCTAGTTGCGTTCGATCTGGATGATGACCCAACTTTTCTTTAGTGGGAGACCTAAATGATTGTGTTAAAATTTTGATCATTTTGGCTATGGCTATAGAGAAATGACATTCATTTTTATTTGAAGCAAAAAAAAAAGTGTTCCCAAAAAATTATTTGTCAGAAATTTCATCTTTTTGGCTAAGACTACTTAAAATGGCATTTTTTTTTTTTTTTTAATTTGGTTATGCATTGATGAGCCTCATTATTCAACCATTTTTACCATATTTGTTGGAATGAAGAATTGCATGTAGGGTATTTGATTAAATGCTGGTGAGAAGTTGTCTAATTGACATTAATGTCTTGTGTTTATTTTTTTTAAAAGGAAAAAAAGTGTATGGTGTACATTTGCAAATTAAAATTGACTAGGAATAAACCACTATATATATACATATTCCATTTAGGGGTGAGCATAATTTGGTTAAAAACGAATTAACTGAGTAAATTCGGTTGGTTTGGTTAAAAATATATTCGGTTTGATTCGGTTCGGTTCGATTTTCATTTTCATTAAATTTTGGTTTTAGGGCCTACTAGAGATGAAATGAAAGTGGACACTTTTGTTTGCAACTGATGACTGAGGTATGAGCTTGTTTTTCAGTAACATAACCAATTTTTACTCATGGGGATTTTTTATTTTTTTTTGCAACCCTCAAAATCAGTTAATATTATATAAAACCATTTAAATGTTTTTGAGAATGGTATTTTAAAATTTTTTTACCTAAATTTTTTTTTTTTAAATTACCTAAAAGTGTTGGTCAAATTTTTTGCACCCTTCAATTATTTAATAAAATTTCTCAACAAGACTTAAAAGGTTATCTTTATTTATCCTACATGTATTTGTTAAGATTCCTGATAAGTAATTATTGTTTCTCCTAGAGTTTGTGCATGGGGTGTAGATTTTAAAATATACTCTTTAGATATCTAATTTTTTGTTTAGATTTTGTCATTTTTATACTTTGCAGGATAACACTCATGGACGCGTGGACGTGTTTACTTTAATTAATATATTATGACGTATAAAGTCCTAGATTCAAACAGACCCTAAGACTTCAATTGAATTTCTTATCCATAAAAAAGGAGCATTTCATCAAAATATTTTGAACTGATTGTAGCTATTGTGGATTTATAACTTAACTTCTTTTCTTAAATGTATGTAGCATCTTTTAGGTTAGTTTCCTCTAGAAACCAATAATTTAATTAAAATTTTCCTTATCAGATTTAAGGTTTATTCTAAAAAGTAATGCATTTTACCAAAACAGTTTACCTGGATTAATTCCTTATGAAAAATGATAATTGTACTAAGTTCAAAGTACAAAGAGTGTCTTAACTTGTCGAGTGAGGTGACTCTCTCCTTATTTCTTTTGAAGTTGAATACATTTGAATTTCTATAACTTCATTTTTTTTGAATGCTAAATTTATTGAATGTCTCAATCTATTGTTGTTACCGTTCGCCCGGGATAGGATACACTAGGAACCACAAACAAGTTAATATCATCAAAACACATTAAATATGATTATGTAGTCACTAAGGCTAACAGTTATATTTATCTTCAATTTATAATTTATATCTGACTTGTTGGTTATGTATGCTCTAATAACTAGATCTACATGCCCTACACTAGTAAACGAAAAATCAAAAAAATTTAAATGTTAATCATAATTATAATTAAAATTTTATTGATTCATTTGTTATATATTTTATTTTTTTATCACTTTATTTGATAATTAAAACAAAAAAAATGAATTCTTTTATATTTCTTTTTCCTTTTTTTAATAATTTGCACATTTCAAACATGATCTTACTGAGCATCTTCCTGATATTTTAGAACTATAATAATATTCTAATTTATAATATTCTAATTTTAATTTCTTGTCTGTAAAATTAAATTATAAAGCGTTTTATTTTTTTTATATATTTCAAAATTTAGAAGGTATAATGTCATATTTAAAAAATTCAGGAGTATTATTTATTTTATTCAAAATAAAACTAAGTTTCAAGAGATGGTGTAGATAATAATTTTCTTTCCTTATATTTCTTTCTTATTAAAATAAATATAAAAGATATAAATCATTTTCTTCTTCTTTCTTTTCCTTGTGTGCACTTTCTCCCTCGCCCTAATTGATACTTCAGGATTAGAAATTTATTATAGCGATATTTTAAGGAGCTTCTGTAATTTTGGAAGACTGGACATTGCCTTTGCGCAGTTCTATCATTTCTAATCAAAGCACCACACAATCATTCTTTTTCAGTCAACAAACAAAACCCAAAGAAAACTCAGAACAATGCTTCCAATTGATAAGACCTCTCACTCATTCTAAACCCTTTTTTGACTCTTTTTCTGTTTGGGTTCTCTGCCCTTCTTTTCTTTTTCTTTCTCTCTCTCTGGACCTTCTTCTTCTTCTCGGATTGCATGTGAAGGGCATCTCTATATAGATAGATCCGTCTTTTGTTTATCTTCTCAGCAATCAATCAGAGATGGATGGTGGTCTTTACTCTTTACCAGAATAGATGACAGCAGGGAAATGACAGTAGCTGCTCGCCTGCTCTGTTACCTGAAGTGACCTCGTTGGACTTATTTTACTAGAATCAAACAACGCTAGTGAACAGCTACTCGGCACCCATGGCTCAACAGGTGCTCTTTTTTATTTTTTATTTTTTGTCTTCTCTCGTTCTTTTGAATCTACCCTTTTATGGGCTTGCGTCTCAGATTTCTGGACTCGCTGATTTCTTCAACGTGGGTCTCTGTTTTTTCACCGCAATTTTCTGATTATGGGTCTCCCATTTCTTCATCTTTTGTCAACTATCTTGTTGTTTGTTCTATGAAATTATTTTTTTGTTGTTCATTTTACTGCAGGAAGAGGGATGGCCTCTGGGTTTGCAACCTTTGAATGTGCGAATTGGGTTAGCAAGAAACCCTGAGTTTTCTGGGTCGATATCATTCAACACCTTACTCACAGGCTCTCCAAGCTCCTTCTCTGATTCTTCCTCAGATTTAGACACAGAGGTCAGTAGAAATCCAAGTAGTAAAGACAAGATAATTCATCTGCCCTGCCACTCTCTTGAGGATTCCTTATCTTCCGCTGTTCTTAAGGGTTCTGAAGTTACATTGCTTTGATTCCTTCAGTTTAATTTCTTGAATATTCTTGGAAAAAAATCGAAGGATTAATTGAACCCCTTTCACAACCATTTGCTTGGTCACTGTTTCAAGAAAATTAGAGACTTCTACCCATTTGCAGTGAACTGGGTATTTGACAAAATCACAGATTCCTTCTTCTCCCTGCATTCTTCAGTATGATTTTTTTTTTTTCAAAAACAAAAAAATTTGTGTGTTGGGTGGAAGTTGGGGGGGGGGGGACTGTCTTAGATCTTCAATGTTGCTTCCTCTAATGCTTCTGGGTTATCATGTGATGCAGCACCCACCCTTACCCTATACTCAGTTTTGATCTTCAAGTGGACATGTCTAAATTTTTTCAATAATATGGCAGTATAATGTGGAACTGCGAAATTGACTCAAAACTGGTTTTTCTAAAAATTTGTCTCCACCCAGCATCCATTCATTGAACCCATTGATTGCTAGTTCCAAATAAAAATCTTAAAACATAACTTTTGGTTGACATTAGGTGAGAAAAATTCATCACTAAGCTGTCAATTAACTTTCTGCTTTCCTCATTTGAATGGCAAATTTTGATAGAAGTTGTAATTAAGTTTTTTTTTTTTTTTTCATCTTTCTTTTTGTTCGAGTAAATATGAGTTGTGAGTTCTGCTCAGCTTCTCATTCCCGGAAATAGATAATGAAATGGAATGGAATGGAATGAAATTAGTCTACATATTCGCTGTATAATAATTCATTCCATTCCACTCTCAATTCATTCAATTTCAGCATGCTAAGTACTGGGTTAGGGGATGTATAGTTGTGGATCTCAGTTTTCACTTTTCATTTCTAGTTTTCCAAAAAATTAAATGTCACCTAATAGAGAACTGAGAAAACAATAAAAAAAAAATGTTTGAAATTCCAATGCAAATGTTGGAAAATTGAAAAATAATGTGATATCTTTGTAATTATTTGGAAAACTAAAACTAGAAATAGAAATTGTTTTCCAAGATTAAAAAAGCCCTTAATTTTGTCAAATTGTGTACAGGTAAGTACTAAGTAGATGAGGCTAATTTCACCTTTTTTATGACTGTAATGCAAATGTAATTAGGTTTCCTGGGTAAACCTATCTTTTCTTAAAGATAAAGCATCTTTTGCTTGAATCTTGTGGGCTTGTAGTGTTATGTTGTTTTGTTTTGTGTTTGTTTTTGTTTTTTCCCTTTTGGGTCAAGTGGGATTGACTAATAGTACTTCATCCCTTGAAAAAGAGCTAGGGCTTCTGCTTCACATCATCACAAAAGCTGAGAACCAGCTCATTTATTGACCTATTGTCCCAAGTGCTTTACATAGTTATAGACTCAACTTTATTCTTCCAGGAAGAGAAAAAAAAAAATGTTGCCTAAGGAGGGATCTTGCTTGTTCTATTATCTCTCAAAACCCCATAATGCAATTCTCATGTCATGCTAATTGCTTTGCATCCGTTTCAGTCAACGGGTTCATTCTTCCATGACAAGAGCATCACACTTGGGAGCCTCATAGGCGTATCTAGCATTATAGAGCGCTCCAGAAGATCGGTGAGGGCAAGAGGGCAAGAAGTTTTGAAAGACAAGAAGAGCAACAAGTCCAAAACTTGGTTCTTCTCTCTTTGCCCAACGGATACCACCGATGCTGAGAGCGTGAACAACCCAACCCCATCACTTGGGCAATTCCTTGCAGTGGAGAGAAGAGCTGCTAACACTGACAGTACCGGAAGGAATCAGAGCCCTTCCTATTTCGGACCCGAAGAGCTTGCCTTTGCTCCTCAGCCTTCTGCAGAGGCAAACTCACTATTTGTGGATGGCCGTGTTGCTCCCCCTCAATCAAATCCATTGTTAGGTGCAGAAGTTGAGAGAAGAGATGAGAAATCAGGACTAGAGCATGGAATTCCAGTACTTTTCTCATGTGTGTGTGGACAGCCCAGCCATTGAATGAATATAGCCAATGTCTAGTAGAACTTTTTCTAGTTTTGTGATTCTCAAATTGGTCATTATATTTCACCTGCTGGATAAGAATAAACTGCCATTTCCATTGCTTCACCCCCCCCCCCTCCCTCGTCTTCTTCTTTCCATAGGGAATTATCATGTGCATTTGAACCGTTTTTGGTGTTTTGAAAAGCCATTTAAAGCATATATTTCATATTTGTGCCTTCTTTTCTAATGGGAGCAACCAAATTGCTGTGGCAATTGTGCTCCTCTCTTAGTTGCAGATTGGTTACACAATATTTCTGATTTGATCAGCTCTAACATTGTTTTTGGTGGGAAAGGGGAAAGAAAATTTTTATTAAAAAAAAAGGAAAATGAATTTTTAAAAAATGATTGAAAATTTGGTAGAATAACAAGGAAAAGGAGACATAAAATTTGGGCCTTCTCTTCCCAAACCTATGCAGTAACAGAGATTGGATATGAAGAAATTATTGGCTATTATTTTATTCAGACAATTTTTATGATAATTTTTTTATATGGTAAAATTTAAAGGTTAAATAACACTAATAAGCACTAAAATTTTCATTGATTTTTTTTTTTTTTTGAAAAAGAGGGGGGCACCTTCTATTTTTATTAGAAAATCTCTCACTTATGGCGAAGGAATACCGTTGTTTCAATCTTGAGACTTGAGGACAACCTCCTCAAATCAAACTCCAAGGCTCTAAAACTAACTTAACCAACTTATTCAAAACCAATAAACCAATGACCAGCAACTAAACAAATAAATAAGAGTTAAACAACTAAAAGTGGAAAACAAACAAAATTCTGGAAGATAGCACAAAACATCACGAGTGCAAGGAGGAAATCCCAACAAATCCAATCGAATCATTCCCCTGACTTGTTGTGGAAGATCATCCTAGAAACTATATGATCGAGATATACTAGATTCACCTTGCTTGGCAAAGAAATTCGTACTTTTATTCGTCTTCTTATGAACATGTTCCACTTTGTGCATACGCCTCTCAATGCTAGCACAAGTTCTTCTTACAATTCTCATAAGTTCCAAATCGAACACTTCCCAGAATTTATCCACTGAACCAACAAAGTAGAGTCACATGCAATCTCCACTTGATTAAATCCGAGATCTTTGCACAGATTAATCCTTAAAATAATCACCTTCAATTCAGCCATATTATTGGTTCCATAACCCAGTCATGAGGAAAAAACTGCTTTAAATAAACCTTTTTCATCTTTATCACACCTCCACCACTACAATTACCCGAGTTACCTCTACAGTTTCCTTCCACATTCAACTTAACCCAACGTATCACAGGTTTACACCATCTGACTACACGAGAAAGACGAACCCTCACATTTTTTACTTGAATATTCAAAACATGAAGGACTGCAATATCCGTGCAAGAAGTAGGTGCACATTTAGTTAACTTGTCCGAAATGGATCTCAGCCAATATTTAATATCAAGCCACATAGTTCTCACCAAATCATGAATTGATTCCATCCTGACTCTACATCGACGAGTCCAAAGTCTCCAAATGATGAGATTAGGTATGAGACCTACCAAAATGCCTAACTGTGAGGCCCGTCTTGCACAACTAAACCAGACATTAACTCTGGCTTTCCATGTATTCGTTGCCATACAACTAACACCCAACGCCACTGCAAAAGATCTCATGCAAAAAACATGGTCTAGAGATTCAATCTTGGCATTTGAACAACAATCACACCGAGAGGTCATCTGATCACCTACTTCTTTAATACGAGTATCAATCGGAAGACAATCGAATCAAGACTTTCACATACAAATTGACATCCTTTTTGGCAACATAGGATGCCAGATCCATTTTGCAATTGAGAATTCCTCTTTACGCTCCCTTATAATTTCTCAAGCACTTGCCGTGGTGAATTTCTCATCTGTTGAAGGTTCCCAAATTACTGTATCTAATTGTAATCATTCTTAGATGTTTAAATAGTTATGGTTTTATACAACTTCGACAAGATATCCATGATGAGGAATTGTTTGTACATGATTTAAAGACTAGAGTGGAATTTAATAAAACACAAACACAAAATGCTTTGCAGAGTGAAGGATTGTGAGTCACTAGTTCATTATATAAAAAGATAAATTATCATAAACTTTATGTTTGGAGAGATTTTGAATTTGGATTTATATTAAATTTAAATACGATGTAAAATAAAATTGTATTAAAATTTGTGTGCACCCATCCAAATCTAAATTTACGGTTCGCAACCTATGCTTCCAAATGTAGCATAAGGTTAATTCAGTGAACACTTACAAATAACCAGCTAGTATTAGTAGAGTCATCAGAGAGTAAAAGACCAAACCGTAGAAGGAAAAGAATTAATGAGAAGAAGAGGAAGGAAAGAAGGTGAAGATGAAGAAAGGAAGAACAAGAAGAAACAAGGAGCTTCTTGTGATAGGAAGGACTAATGACAGCATTTTGCCAATCAAGCTAAGGTTAAAAAACAAAAAACAAAAAACAAAAGGTAAAATATGAAGAAAATATATGATATTTTAACTCCAAGTTAGAAATATAAGAGAGAAGAAAGTGATTACATAGCTCGTTGTTTGTTGAAAATAGAAAAGAAGATAGTACTACGAGTTTTCTTTTTTCTTTTTACCAAAATAATTATATTTAAAACTTAAATTACTCAAATGGGACACATTGTAAATCAATTACAAATATACAGACTATCTGCATCTTGAAAATGGGAAATTAGGGCATTGGAGAAGTAGAAGGCATCAACAAATGATTGAGCTTGATTTGGAGGAACACATAGAAGTTCATTTTTTTTATTTTGGATTGTCAATAAGCCCAACTCAGTTAACACTCTTTCAAAACTCTATTAAATCCCTTCTAGATCTGTCTATCAAAGCAATCCTAGCTCTTGTTATTGAAACTCTGCAACTTCAAGAAAAATGAACCCAGATATTTTAACAAGAGAAAAAGACAATCTCTTCCACTTTTTTTTCTCTTCCCTACCTGCAGGCCTTCCTCTACATTTCTTCTTTTTCTTTTACAAAACACAATGCTGGGGTTATGATTTCAAATCTTATGCTTTCAAGTGGCTGCAGACAGAGGACTTTATTTTTATTTATTCCTGAAAGGTACAGGCTGGAGTTGGGGTTTAAATGAAACCATTCAATTAGATGGCCCAAATCAATTAATTCTCCCATTAATATATAAGACAACCATTCCTTTTATTTTTATATTACCAAAATATCCTTAATTGTGATGGGCATAGTTAGTTTATCCTGAATTTAATAAGAAAGCCAGAATCGATAATCCTAAATATATAGATATATACATAAAGTATAAAACAAATAGAAAACAACTTCACATGCATTTTGGCTGATTTTATGGCTTTTATTCCTAAAAAATCAAATCTTCTTTTTTTAAAAAAAATAATAATATTTTTTAAAACATTATTTATGAAATGGCTTTTTAATGAGATTTCTAAAATCTTTTTTTTTTTTTTTTTCTAAAAATCGTAATCTTCTAGAAATTTTGTTTTTCTGGTTTTATGATTTTTTATTTCTTAAAAAATAAATTATCTTGACTTGTGCCAATTTTGTGCTTTTTATTTCTAAAACCCACAATAGGCCAAATTGATTGCTTTGGTTGGAGATATATATATATACTCTTCGTTTCTTTTATTTGGCTCACATCAAATAGATAGAATAAAAGAATAAAGAGAAATAGAGGGGAAAATATGTTTTAAAAAGACCCTTTTCCATATAAATTAAAGAGTAATTAAAAAATTACTCAAAAAGACTAAAACATCCTTTGTTTTCTTTTCCATATTTCAATCCAAAGTCTATTTAACTAGGAAAATAATAATCATTTGAGGGGATTGTATTTCGGAACTCTATGGGGAATCTAGATACCTCATTTTGTCCGAGGGTTTATATAACAAAATATAGATTTTTAGGTTTAATTTCAGTGCCCATTTGGTTTTTTTCTTTTTTTTTCTTAATCTAATTTTGAATTTGTACATAGGTGTGTAAAAATTCATTAATAATGGGAAGATACAAGAAAAAATTGAATACATGGAAAAGTAAAAAAATGAATACATAGAAAATTGAAAAAAAAAAAAAAAAGAGAAAAAAATTGGAAAAAAAAAAAAAATGAAACAAACAAAATCCAATGGGTCAACATCTTCATTTTAAACTTGTAAGCACAAACGGAAAATTGCAATTAAACTTATGGAAAATTGTATAATTAAACATGCAAGTGAAATCAGATTTTAGGGCAAACATAAATGGATCAATTTAACTTAAATTTGATTTATCAATCTAATTCTGATTGATCATATTAGAATTAATTAAATTGTTCCCCCAGGCCTACAAATAGTAAGTTTCAGAAGGGATATGGAAAAAAAAAAATTGCTCCCTGAAGAAAGAGTAAGGAGAAAAGTTGAGAAATAAATATTAGGAGAGCTTGAAGTTCGAAAGAGAGGAGCAAAAGGCTGAAGGAAAGGTGGCTGAGTGATTGAGATAGGCTAAAGGGCAGAGGCACTAAAGGCATTGGCAATGGAGACTCAAAATAATAGACTTGAAGATTGGAGGAGTTAAAAGACAGAAGCCGGTTCTTTAAATTCTATTTAGTTCTGTTTCAATTTCTTGGATAATTAAAATTGCAAAAGTTTAAGCTCAAGATTTTGCAATTTGAATGTGAGTAGAGTTTTAAAGCAAAATTCAACTTGATTTAAAAGGAAAATGGTTAAGAATTTCCCTGGAATTCACCAAACATATTTGGATATTTAGCCTAGATCCGAAAGCCTGGACCCAAATTTGGATCCAACCAGGCTCGAAAACCCAAATACCCCTATCCTATAATCCGGATCTGGATACCCCATATTTGGTTTGGAGACTCAACCCAGGTCCAAGTCCGTTGACCCATTAAGCCAAACTCATCAGACTTAAGACTCTGAACCTAAGCCCAATATCTAGTTGACCTTTTGAACTAACTCAGTGATGAGGGTTAATAATCCCCAAAGATAACATTCGCTGAGATGGTGTCACGTGGATACATTCGCTGGGATGAAGGCAACTGCGTAGCTTTACAAAAAAAAATGCATAACTTCATCTACAGAGACAAATAACCCAATTTCAATTGGGCTGGAAAGAAGACTCCCATACCTTTCTTTGGGTATAGGGAAACACATAAAGTTCAAATTGTGCATGAGTTGACAGCTCAATAACAATAGTTATTCATCCAGAAATTCTGCATCACATGGATAGCTATACACCTTCACCAAATATGCCATAACTTTCTCTAAAAAAGTCCAAATGGAGTGATTCAAAGTGTGTTGCAAAGAAGACTTTCATATCTTTAATTTGGTATATGGTAGGTGAGCTAATTCAAAGTATTGAACATCTGGAAGGCCGAAGAACGAGACTATTTGTTTTGAAATTTCTACATTTTTGACTTTTTTGTTTCACTTTATCATTTTCCATTCAAAATTTTGTTATATTTTATTTACCTATGGTTGGAGGGTTGTTCCAACATCTCTATATATAACTGGGCATGTAAGTTATTAGGGATATCAAGTATTTTGAATTGAATAAAGATTTATTGTCTTGTGCTTAAGCTTTAAGCATGTTCCCTTTTTGTGAGTGAGTGGTGAGAGATCACATCCCTTCTCCTTTGGAGATTGAGTGGTGAGAGACCACGAAATTATCATTCTTTATTCTCCATCTTACCATTCCAATAGTTGTTGTGTGAGATTATTACTTCAACCATCAAGCGGATCAATCACAACCCCAAGTAGCGCCGAGAATCATCATTCAGGATATCGAACAAGGTTCGAGTGTGTTGTGTTCATCATTCCGAATAATTTCAGTAAGCTCATTTCAAACGCTTCCAAAATACACCCTAGATAGTCAATATAATATTCATCTTCCAGTAGCCTTTTCAAAATATCAATTGCATGTCTTTAAACAATCTCTGCAGACAAGCTCTTCAAAGTCAAGAAAATTTTCATACTTGAATGCTTAATTGTGTCTTATTCTAAGGATATATAATTTGCATGTCTAGGCTTAATTCTAAGGCTTGAATCTACCATCATTTAAGTAATTATCTTATCCTACTTGATTAGGTCCTTAAAGACAAGTTTACATGAATCTTATAACTTTTTAAATTTTCCACAAACTGTAGTTTTCACATATAATTTATATTGTTCATTGTGGTTAATTAAATTCTCATCTTAAAGTGTATCTGGTGTGTGCACATTTGTGAGAAGGTCTTTGGTAGGACTAGGGTTCCTAAAATTGTCCTACATCATATTAGTATTAGAGTCTAGGCTTGGCTAGGTTACGTAGCTCGACTAGTGGATTGACCCTCCTTTTCACTTTGGTCGAATGCTCCATTGGGTGTTCCTTGTGTTGGCCTAATACCCATTAGATGGCAACTAGGTCTGGAAATGCATACCGAGGTCGTAGATCTGATTATGAACGGGATAACATCCTTGATGACCTCCAAGAACAAGTCCTTAGATTGAATAGGGACCTAGAAGAGGCCTTAACTAGAATTGAGAGGTTGGAAACTCAAAACCCACAAGACCCACCTCAAGGAAGCATAGAGCAGCCTTTAGAACAAGAAAATGAAGGCCAAGAGATGCCTCCATCTAGGGAACAACCTCTGTCCTCGAGGATTCGACTTCACTCTCCAAGAGGACGACCTCCTCCTCCACCAAGATGACCTCCTCCTCGACCTAAATATGGGAGACCCCAACATCGTGATCCTTATGACCCATACTGGGATGATGAGGAATATGACTTGGATGAATTTCAAGGCCAGAGACCACACCGTAGGGACCGACATGATCCTTACGAGGACATGACTAGGAAGGTGAAGATAGAAGCCCCTACATTTAATGGTCAAATGAATCCCAAACTTTTTCAAGATTGGTTAGCTGAGATGAATGTCTACTTTGAGTGGTACAGGAAGATTGACCCTCATCAGGTCCAATTCGCTAAGATGAGATTGACTGGACAAGCGAAAGTCCATTGGATGAATGTGGAGAGACAAGAGGCTCACCTACGTCATAGGCCCATTGAGCATTGAGATTTGATAAAAGATAGGATCACTGAGAAGTATGTGCATATTAGCTACCAAGAGCGCCTTATGGATCAACTTTACAGCTTGCACCAGGGTAATATGACTGTTTCTGAGTATATGACCCAATTCGATGAGTTGTCTATTAGGTGTGGAGTTGATGAGACAGAGAGCCAACAAATTACTAGGTTCCGCACTGGGTTAAGGCCTGAACTAAGGAGAGGGATGTTTCCCCATCATATAACATCTCTTGAACAAGCATTTAATCTAGCTCATGACTTTGAGCAGATGAACAAAGGGCAAATGGGAAGGCGATATGGCAACCCCTCAAATGAAACCTATCCTAGGAAAATCCAGGGCACTAACAAGTCTAAACAAGCATCTGCAGGACAAGTCACTTCTCGTGGGAGCAACCCCACAGTCCAACAACCATTGGACAAAGGGAAAGCCTCGATAACAGGATCCTCTTGCCAAAATTCTAGCACAGAAGTATGTTTCAAGTGCCACAAAAAGGGACACTTTACCAGGCAATGCCCTAATAGGAATTTAGCAATTGAAAGAGAAGAGGAAGAGAAAGAAGATGATGCACCATATGATGCTGCAAATGAAGTGGGTGAAGATGTGCTAAGTAGTGAGGATGATGAGAATGTGTAGCTAAGTGTGATGAGACGTCTTATGGTAATGCCTAGGGGAGAGGAAGATTGGCGTCGTACTTCAATTTTCTACACTTATATCAAGTGTGGGAGTAAAAGCTACAAGATGATCACAGATAGTGGGAGCTGCATGAATGCGATTTCAAAGTCAGCAGCTGAAAAGTTGAGATTAAAAACAGAACCTCATCCCAACCCATATAATGTTGCATAGGTCAATGCAACCACCATGCAAGTAAACCATAGGTGTTTAGTCTCCATTAAGATTGGAGAGTATGAGGACCAAATTTGGTGTGACGTGCTCCCCATGAACGTTGCTCATTTTCTATTTGGGAGACCTTGGCTATTTGACATGGATGTCTCATATAATGGGCGTGCCAATACCTACTCTTTTAAGTGTAATGGCAAAAAAATCATTCTCAATCCACTTGAGCCCAAGAGTGAGAAAAGTAAGAAGAAAATGGAGACGAAAGGAAAACAAGCTAGTTGATCCTTACATATTCTGAACAAGAAGGACTTTGAGTTTGAGAGTCAAGAAACTCAGGTCATTTATGTGGTTGTTGCCAAGGAAGCCGAGCTGAAGAGTCTTGAGCAGGAGACACCTTCGGAAGTATTCCCTATACTTTCTGAGCTTGAAGATGTCATTTCTAAGCCACCGAGTGAATTGCCTTCGATGAGAGATATTCAACATGCTATTGATCTTGTTCCTGGTTCATGTCTACCTAATTTGCCACATTATAGAATGAACCCAAAGGAACATGACGAGCTAAAGAGGCAAGTAGATGAACTAAGGGGAAAAGGGTTTTATTCAGGAGAGCATGAGTCCATGTGCATGTCCTGCCCTTCTCACTCCCAAAAAGGATGGCACCTGGAGGATGTGCATTGATAGTAGAGCTATCAACAAGATCACCGTCAAGTATCGATTTCCCATACCTAAACTTGACGACATGCTTGATTAGATGGTGGGATCCAAAATATTTTCCAACGTAGATCTTAATAGTGGATACCATCAGATTAGAATCCGACAGGGGATGAGTGGAAAACTGCTTTCAAGACAAAGGATGGGTTATATGAGTGGCTAGTGATGTCCTTCGGCTTAACTAATGCACCAAGCACTTTCATGAGAGTTATGACCCAACTTTTAAAACCTTTCATTGGGCACTTCCTAGTAGTCTACTTTGATGATATCTTGATCTATAGTCAGACTAGGGAGGATCACCTTCTCCACTTGAGGAGTGTCTTTAAGGTCCTAAGAGAACAGAAAGTGTATGCAAACCTAAAGAAGTGTCATTATGACCACACAAGTCATCTTCTTAGGGTTTGTAGTCTCTGACAAGGGAGTTTCTGTTGACCCTGAAAAGGTCAAAGCCATCAGGGATTGGCCTAATCCAAAAAACATTCACGAGGCAAGGAGTTTTCATGGGTTAGCCACATTCTATAAAAGGCTCATTAAAAACTTCGGTGCTATCATGGCTCCCATTACAAACTCTCTCAAGGAAGGTGAATTTTCATGGTAAAAATCTGCAACCAAAGCTTTTTTCGATATTAAAGATATGATGACTAGAGCACCAGTTTTATGTCGCCCTAATTTTCAAAAACTATTTGAGGTTGCATGTGATGCATCGGGAGTTGGCATAGGAGGAGTGCTTAGTCAAGAAGGTCACTTGATTGCCTTCTTCAGTGAGAAGTTGAATGGGGCAAAACAAAGATATTCCACTTATGACAAAGAGTTTTATGCTGTAGTGTAGTCATTGCGACATTGGAGACATTACCTCCTTCCTCAGAAGTTTGTCTAATACTCTGACCACCAGACCCTTAGGTATTTGCATACTCAAAGGAAGTTGGGGCATAGATACATAAAATGGGTCGAGTACATACGACAGTTCACCTTTGTGCTCAAATATCGACTTGGTGTCGAGAACAAAGCAACTGATGCTTTGAGCCGAGTCGTAGCCACATTGCAGACACTTCATAAAAAGGTTATTGGCTTCGAAAGCATCAAGCATGAATACACTCAGTGTCATGACTTTTCTAATATATTCTCTGATCTGCTTCAGGGTACTTCTATTACACACCCCGATTTTGTCATTCATGATGGGTTACTCTTCAAGGGAATGAGATTGTGCATCCCATCCACATCTCTACGTGACTAGTTGATTGAAGAGTTACATGCGGAGGGCACCGCAGGTCATTTTGGTAGGGACAAAACAATTGCTATGGTAGAAGATAGGTTTTATTGGCCTAGTATCAAGAGGGATGTTACCAGAATTGTTTCCCACTGCCGCACATGTCAGACAGCTAAGGGTAGGAAACAAAACAATGGGTTATACACTCCATTGCCAATACCACACATACCTTGGCAAGACATTAGCATGGACTTTGTGCTAGGACTCCCTAGGATTGTGAGGGGAAATGATTTAGTATTTGTTGTTGTGGATAGATTTTCCAAGATGTCACTTTTTATTCCATGCAACAAAACACATGATGCATCTAAAATTGCCACCATATTTTTTCGAAAGGTAGTGAGACTTCATGGTCTTCCTAATACTATTGTTTCTAATAGAGATGTTAAATTTTTAGCTACTTATAGAAAACTTTGTGGACAATGCTATGTACCAAGCTCAAGTTCTCAAGTGCATACCATCCCCAGACCGATGGACAAACTGAAGTAATAAATAGGAGCCTTGGTGACCTACTGCGCTGCTTGGTTGGAGAGCACTTCCTATGGCAAAGTTTGCATTCAATAGCTTAGTGAATAGGACCACAGGACTTAGCCCTTTTTAGATTGTCATTGGTTATAGTCTCAAGAAACCTATAGACCTCATTCCATTGCCACCAGAATCTAAAGTTAGCGAGTCAACTGATACTTTTACAAAACACATACATGACTTACATTCTGAGATCAGAATGAAAATTAATTTGAGCAATGAGCATTATAAATCTATGGCTGATATACATCGCAGGTTGCAGGAATTTTCAAAATGTGGTATGGTTATGGTTATGGTTTGGATTCGTCCCGAACGAATTCCTTCAGGAAGGATAAGAAAGTTTTATGCTAAAAAGATGGGACCATTTAAAGTCCTAAAGAAAATAAGCATTAATGCATACATGTTAGATATTCCTCTTGATTATGGCATAAGCAATGTATTTAATGTCGAGGATCTAACCCTTTTTCTTGAAGCCAATTCTTTTTCAGAGCCTAGCCATACTAACCCTACATGTGATCTTTCCCTATTTATAGACATAGATACTATGAAAGAGCCAAAATTGTCTTTGCCACCACCATTAATTCCACGCAAGAAACTTGAGCAAATTGAAAAGATTTTGGATGACAAAATAACACACACACGGGCTGGATCATATAAAAAATTCTTAGTCAAATGGAAAGGCAAGCCCTATTAGAACGAAGTTGGATCTTAAAGGAAGAAGTTATGCACCTCAACTCAGAACTATACACCGAGTATCTTCAACAAAATTCTTCGGGGCAGAAGTCTTCTCGGCCAAGGAGAGATGATTGGGATCAACAATCCCCAAACATAACAATCGCTGAGATGGTGTCATGTGGATATATTCACTAAGATGAAGGCAACTGCGCACCTTTACAAAAAAAATAAATAACTTCATCTACAGAGGCCCAAATAACCCAATTCCAATTGGGCTGGAAAGAAGACTCTCATACCTTTCTTTAGGTATAGGGAAACACATGAAGTTCAAATTGTGCACGAGTTGGCAGCCCAATAACAGTAGTCATTCGTCCAGAAATTCAGCATCATATGGACGAATATACACCTTCACTAAATATGTCGTAACTTTCTCTAAAAAAGTTCAAATGGAGTGGTTCAGAGTGTGTTGCAAAGAAAATTTTCATATCTTTAGTATATGGTAGGTGAGTTAATTCAAAGTAAAGTATTGAATATCTAGAAGGCCGAAGAATGAGACTATTTTTTTTGAAATTTCTACATTTTTGACTTTTTGGTTTCACTTTATCATTTTCCATTCAAAGCTTTGTTATATTCTACTTACCTGTTGTTGGAGGGTTGTTCCAACATCTCTATATATAGTTGGGCAGGTAAGTTATTAGGGACATCAAGTATTTTGAATTGAATAAAGAGTTATTGCCTTGTGCTTAAGCTTTAAGCTTGTTCCCTCTTTGTGAGTGAGTGGTGAGAGACCACATCCCTTCTCCTTTGGAGATTGAGTGGTGAGAGGCCACAAAATTATCATTCTTCATTCTCCATCTTACCATTCCAATAGTTGTTGTGTGAGATTATTACTTCAACAATCAAGCGAATCAATCACAACCCCAAGTAGCGCCGAGAATCATCATTCGGGATATTGAGCAAGGTTCGAGTGTGTTGTGTTCATCATTCCGAATAATTTTAGTAAGTTCATTTCAAACACTTCCAAAATACACCCTAGATAATCAATATAATATTCATCTTCCAGTAGCCTTTTCAAAATATCTATTGCATGTCTTTGAACAATGTCTGCAGATAAACTCTTCAAAGTCAAGAAAATTTTCATACTTGAATGCTTGATTGGGTCTTATTCTAAGGATATATAATTTGCATGTTTAGACTTAATTCTAAGGCTTGAATCTACCATCTTTGAAGTGATTATCTTATCCTACTTGATTAGGTCCTTAAGGACAAGTTTACATGAATCTTATAACTTTTTGAATTTTCCACAACCTATAGATTTTGCATATAATTTATATTATTCATTGTGGTTAATTAAATTCTCATCTTAAAGTGTATCTGGTGTGTGTACATTTGTGAGAGGGTCTTTGGTAGGACTAGGGTTTCTAGAATTGTCCTACATCACTCAGATTTGACCAGCCCAAAACATAGCATCAAAGCCCATTAGCTCAACTGATCCTTTTAGCCCAAATAAACCTAGACTAAATTCTATTTTTAGCCCCCTAGCGTAAGTAAGTCAATCCCTAAGGTCCAATTGGGACTGACTTAGTCTAAATCCAATGGCCCAAAAGCCTAGAGCCCAGCTGATTAATCTGCCAGAGCCCAAAATTGAATAGTTCGGCCTACCTAAGAATCCAACCATAGTTAGGTCAATTAAACCCAACCACCCAACCTAGGTTAGTCAACCTCTAACTTATTGTCTTGTTTGGTCTTGAGAAAACCTAAGAAAATCTTAAGAAAATAGAAAAAAAAACAACAAAAAGAAAAGGTAAAATAGGAAAAAGGGTTTT
This sequence comes from Malania oleifera, assembly GCF_029873635.1. Classification (NCBI taxonomy): domain Eukaryota; kingdom Viridiplantae; phylum Streptophyta; class Magnoliopsida; order Santalales; family Ximeniaceae; genus Malania; species Malania oleifera. Next base: position 14,579,629 of record NC_080418.1, read on the forward strand.
ACCTTAGAATTCGGGTTTAGGTTCAAAACAGAGAGAAGAAAGGAATCAAAAGAAAGAGAAGGAAAATATTGAAAATGAGAAACAAAGAACAAGAAAGAGATAAAGAAAGATATGTGAGTAGAGAGAGTAAGACGTAGGAGGGAGGGAGAGAGAGAGAGAGAGAGAGAGAGAGAGAGAGAGAGAGAGAGAGAGAGAGAGAGAGAGAGAGAGAGAGAGAGAGAGAGGGAGATTGAAGGAAACAGAGAGAAGGGAAAGATAAAGGAGAGAGATAGAGAGAGAGAGGAGCAGAGTACAGAGAGAGCAGATAGAGAAAGGGAGAACAGAGAGGGGAGAGAGAGAGAGAGGATCAAGAGAGTTCAAAAAAGAAGAGAAAAGAAAAAAGAATAAAAAATATTATAAATTTTCTCAGAAAAATAAACAAAAATTATTTGAGTTATTTTTTACTCAGATAACAAAAAAAAAATAGAAAAAAAAAACATCAAAAACAAATAAAATGGAGGAAATTTTCTTTAAATTCTAGAAAAATTGCAAAAAAAAAATTCTTAAAAAAATTGAAAACAATTTGGGATTGTTTGAAAGGCTTTTACTTAAGTTTGATGAGTTTTCATGCGTTTAATATCTGTATATATTTTATTTTATGTGTATGCACGTCCCAATGATTAAATAAGGGGTAAAGAGGTATTTTACTTTTCACCTACATTAGTTATGAAAGAAGTTTATCTAATAAGATCCCCTCCTTTGAAGGTTTTATTAGACATTACTAAATTACACCTTATTTCACATTTTCTTTTAAAATTTTAAATATTTATTTACTTTTTTAAGGAGTTAATTAAGACCATCAGATTTAATTAATGAATGATTTATAGTTAATTAGGTACTGTTCGCAGAATGGGTGTGAGGGGGGTGCTAGTATTATCTTCTCGCATAACTGAATACCCAATCCTAATTCTGACAAATGCAAACCGAAACTACTGGATCATTGGCCTTAGGATTAATTTAGAGATCAATCAATGAGGAGTAATTAGGTTAACTAACCGCACCTAGGAAAATAGAAGGTTAGTGGCGACTCCATTAAACCTTTAACATTATTATTTCTCGCAATTCCGGATCCTTCTCCGGGATGTTGCAACAGGGAAGACACATGGATTGTACGCCAAAGGATACAATCCTTTGAGGAGTCTAGCATCATTTGATCTTATATTCTTATTATACCAAGCAATATAGAGAAAATTAGTTTTCCTTCTTTTCTCTTTGGTACATAAGTTTTTGTCCGCATTATTAGAATAGAATGCTTTGATGTGCCTTAGTCATGTATAAGCTATGCATTTTCACAAACACATTCGGTGCATTCTTTGTAAAACCGCATACAATAGGTTTGTTATTGTCTATGGTTACCATAACAACTTTTATTCTGTTTTTTTATTCCTTTACAATGTATATATATACACATACAAACAATGATATTAATTAATACAATGAGGAATTTCTTTCCATTTGTGGTGCTCTATTTTCTTCTCTGCAAAGCCTTACATGGTATCAGAGCTCCACTAACAAATCGTCCAAGATCCATGGCTGATGCTCCTCCTCCTCCCCTCCCCCCCCCCCCCCCCACCCTCCTCCTCCTCCTCCTCCTCATCTCCCTTCTTCACCTTCCCTTCCAAATCCTATCATTACTTCGTCCTTTTTTTACATTGTCACCACAAAATTAACCTCCGACAATTACCTTCTCTAGAAGGTCCAAACATCGGCATATCTCAGAGGTCAGGACCTCTTCTCTTTCGTTGATGGATCTTCTCTTCCACCTCTAGAATTTCTTCCCGGCTCATCTATCAAACTCCCAAAACCCAACCCATATTTTCATACTTGGTGCAAGACAGATCAACTCGTACTGAGTATTCTTTTCTCATCCATCTCTGAATCTATCTTAAACCATGTCCTTTCCTCCACTACCTCTCACTAGTTATGGAACTCCATCTTTTCCATGTTTTCTTTCCAATCTCAAGCCAAAGAGTTTCAAGTGCATTCTCAACTCACGAATATGTCCAGGGGCGACCAATATATTTCCGATTATTTTGGCAACGTGCAACAATTAGCTCTCTTGCCTCCTCTGGCACACCTCTGTCCGAGAAGGAGATGATTACTTACCTTCTCAATGGTTTTGGTTCCTCCTATGAGTCATTTGTGACCTCCATTACCATGCACAGAGACCCCATGTCCTTATATGAACTTTATCAATTGTTGTTTATCCATGAAACTCACCTTTCCCACAATAATCATTCCTCTTTTACTTCTGTCGATCCATCTACTCATTTCAGCTCAGCTTCGTGTAACCAACGTGGTCGCGACCTTTTGTAGGGAGGTCATCAAGGACGTGGACGAGGACGTCATTTCTTTAACAACTGTGGTGGACGCACTCAGTCATCACAACACGCCTTTCCACCATATCAACCACAACAGTATCAGCAATACAATTCTCATCGTCCGATTTGCCAAGTTTGTCACAAGACTGGGCATGTTGCCCTTCAGTGCTGTCAGCGTTTCAATCATTCTTACTAGTAAAAAGCACTGAAGACCTTCTCAGCAAACTACACAGCACAAATCCCTTCCTCTGAATCGACTTGGTATCCCAATTCCGCTGCCACTCAATATCTTACTCATGATTTGTCTAACTTGAACTTGTCGTCGGAGCCTTATGCGGGAAATGAGACCATTAGAGTGGGTGATGGTGCCAACATTTCCATCAAAAATTTCGGTGATTTCTCTCTTCAATTCAACTCCTCTCCCTTTCTTCTTCATAATCTACTTCATGTCCCCTCTATTACCAAAAATCTTGTTTCCATTCTTAAATTTTGCACTGATAACAATTGCTATTTTGAATTTCATGTCACTCATTTTTCTGTGAAGGACAAGGAGACACAGAAAATCCTCCTCACAGGGCTCACTTGTGACGGTATTTACACCTTTCCCACCACCACGCCTTCTCAGCTTTCCCCATCTGCCCATGTTGGTGAACAGACTTCGATTGATCAGTGGCATCGGCGGCTTGGGCATCCCTCTCTTGCTTTAGTTTCTCACATGTTGCACTTCAAGCGCTTGCCTTATTTTCCAACAGACTCGGTCTTCTTTTGCTCAACTTGTCCACTTGCTAAATGTCTTCAACTTCCATTTCAAGCAAATTCAACCCATTATACTAGGCATATAGAGTTAATGTGTGCTAATGTATGGGGTTCGACCCACTATGTCTCCCACAATGGCTATAAATACTATGTTTCGTTTGTTGATTACTATACTCATTTCACTTGGCTTTTTCCGATGAAATTAAAATCAGATGTGCATTATATTTTCTCAACCTTTTTTCCATTTATTGAATGATTGTTTAATTCCAAGTTAATGACATTACAAATTGATAAAGGTGGTGAATTGAAACCTCTCACCTCTATATGCAAACAACTTGGGATTACTCATCGTTTCTCATGCCCTCACACTCAACAACAAAATGGGCTTGTGGAACGCAAACATTGTCACATTGTTGAGACTGGGCAAAGCCTTTGACACCACATTTTATCTTATTAATTTACTTCCAACAACCACTCTTAAAAATAAATCCCCTTATTCTACGGTCTATAAATCTAAATCTGATTATAAATTCCTCAAAGTGTTCGGTTGTGAGTGCTAGCCAAATTTACGACATTACAATTCTCATAAAATCAATTTTTGGTCCACATCCTGTGTGTTTCTTGGTTACAGCCCAGCCCATAAAGGATACAAATGTATGGACCTCCAGACTCACAAACTTTACATTTCTCGTGATGTAATCTTCAATGAACGGTCCTTCCCTTTCTCATGCAAGCAACCCACTTCATTCACACTTCCTTCGGTTCCAACCCAAGCCATCCTACCCATTTTTCCTGTCTCGCAGATTGGCCATTACCACATTTATATTCTGATAACTCTAGCCCATCTATTTTTGGCCCAGCCCTGACTCCTTGCGAGCCCTGAATCCTTCCTCTTCATCCCACACTTTACCAATTTCAAACCCTAATTCAACACCATCGTCTGTTCCTTCTCAATCTCACTCTACTAGTGTTTGACATCCTCCCTCTCCTTCTCCTATCTTAGTTCCACCATGATCTCCTATAATTACTTGAGCCCAAACAAATTCTTCTTGTCCTCACTGGTTTACCGATGGAATGGTTGCCTACCCTACTCGACATTGTTTCACCATCTTTGCACAGGTTTCGGATGATCCTTCAAGTTTCACTCATGCTTCTCAATTCTCAGAAAGGAAACAAGCTATGCCGATTGAGTATGATGCTCTTCTTCAAAACTCGACATGGACAATAGTCCCTCCTGCCCCTCACAGAAACATCTTAGGCTGTCGATGGGTCAAGACTCATATGGACAGTTCATTTGAAAGAAGGAAGGCTCATTTGGTAGCAAAAGGGTATCACCAATAGCCTGGGATTGATTTTCAAGACACCTTCAGGCCTATAGTAAAGCCAACTACCATTCGCCTTGTGTTGTCTATTGTCATCTCCAAAGGACGGGCTATGCATCAAATTGATATTCAGAATGCCTTTTTACATGGCATATTATCTGATGATGTTTATATGCAGCAACCCCAAGGCTTTGTTGATCCAACCTAGCCTCATCACATTTGCAAACTTTAGAAGGTGATTTACAGTCTCAAACAAGCTCCAAGAGCTTGGTTTGCCTAGCTAAGTACATGGCTTCTTGACTATGGTTTTGTTGCTTCTAAGGCCGATCCATCACTTTTCCTTCTTACACATCTTCATACTCAGATTAACTTGTTAGTATACGTGGATGACATTGTCATCACTTCCTCAAAACTATCTATTGTTTCTTGTTTGATTAATGACCTAGGTCGTGCTTTTCCTATGAAGAACCTCGGTTGACTTTCTCTTTCTTGGCATTGAGGTGGATTATCTTAAGGATGGTATTATGTTGTCTCAACGTAAATATCTTAAAAGTCTTTTTACTCGAAGCAACATGCTTTAAGCCAAGCTAATGACCTCTCCAATGGCTGCCTCTTTAAAATTGTCTAAGCATGATGCTCCTGATTTTGAGAATGTCGCACTACATCGGAGTATTGTAGAGGGGTTACAATATTTGTCCATCACTCGCCCTAACATTTCCTTCTTACTTAATATGGTTTGTTAGTTTTTACATGCACTGAAACTTCCCCATTGGAGTGCAGTCAAGAGAATTCTGAGATATTTAAATCTACCATCAACCATGGACTATTTTTTGCCTCCCAATCCGGTCTTTCTCTTCAAGCCTACTCTGATGTTGACAGGGGGGGCTGTCCGGATGATCGTCGCTCTACCAAAGGATATTGCATTATATTGGGAAAACATTTTATCTCCTGGAGCTCCAAAAAACAGTCCATTGTGGCCAGGTCATCAACTGAGGCAGAATATAAATCGATTGCATCATCAGCCGCAGAACTTATATGACTACAAACTCTTATGTGTGAGTTCGGTATTCCTCTATCTCAAGCCCTAATTTTATGGTGTGACAATCTTGGGGCCACTTATCTCTTAGCAAATCTTGTGTACCATTTCAGGACAAAACATATGGATATAAACTACCATTTTGTAAGGGATAGAGTGGCTGCCAAAACTTTGAGAGTTTCCTTTATAAGCTCACAAGACCAAGTTGCTGATGTGCTTACAAAGCCCCTGGTAGATGATAAATTCACTCGTTTCAAGTCGAGACTCAATGTTATTGAGACACCCTTGAACTCGAGGGGACGTATTAGAATAGAAGGCTTTGATGTGCCTTAGTCATGTATAGGCTATGCATTTTCATGAACACATTCTGTGCATTCTTTGTAAAACCGCAAACAATAGGTTTGTTATTATCTACTGTTACCATAACAACTTTTATTCCCATTTTTGATTCCTTTACAATGTATATATATACAATGATATTAATTATTACAATGAGGAAATTCTTTCCATTTTTGGTGCTCTATTTTCTTCTCTGCAAACCCCGACACGCATCTCTTCAGTTCTCTCCAACTAAAACGACTAAAACTATATATACAATTTACCAAAATGAACAAGTTCTCATGATATAAACATTTTTGACTTTTAATAAGAGTATATCACATGAAGTAGACTAGTCACGCCCAATTAAAATTGTACTATTGTTTTTAGTACAATACTTCTATCAAGTTCAATAGGTATACTTTATTCAATATTTTACATTAATAGTTACTTTGTTTTAAATTTTTTTTTTAAAAAGAAGTGTGCATAAATAATTAATAATAAATTCTACGAATTTGACCTTTTATTCACATGACTGAATAAAATTAAAAATGTTATTACTCTAAATTCATGTGACATGTTTTCATTGAACACTAATTCAATGGGCTGAATAAAGCTGGTGTATTAATCAAATTTCAAAGAAAATAGAATCCCAAATTTTGACAAAAAAGAAAAGAAAAAGACAAAAAGTTCTACACCATTTGGAACAATTGAAACTATTCAGTGAGAAATACTACTGAATCAACTTTTGATTATGCATAATTTAAATGTTCAAGAGTAGTATTAGTTGAATTAATTAAGTTTTTGTTATACAAATGACTTCTTGTTCAATCAGCAAGATGTTCAATAGGAAATTGAAGTAATTGAACAAAGCAGCAGTTCTTTTAATGTTTGAATAATGAATACTACAATTTTTTTAAAAAAAATAAAAATAAAAAATAAAAACACAATGGTAGTATTGGTGCTGGAACTTTGAAATTTGAATATTTTAAACTCGTGTACCTAAAGGTAGGTGCGGCGGGGTGCGGCGGCAATGTGGCTGTGTTTGACGAAGTGGAGGCTTCTGGCTGCGGCTATGGGAGCTTCGGACTTCAGAGTTCGGAGTTGGGACTTGGGGGTTGGGAGCCTTGGGGCTGCCGGCTGTGGAGAAGGGGGAAGAACCGAGTGAGTTGCCTGTGGTGAAAGGGGCCTTGGGGTTGCCGCCTGTGTGATGGCGTGGAGACGGTATGGAAGCGTCCGACAGTGGGTAAGGGAGCTTCGCCGCTTCGGAGTTCGGAGTTGGGGGCCTTGGGGCTGCCAGCTGCGGGAGAGGGATGAAGAATCGAAGGGTGGAGATTAGAGCAGAAGAACATTTAGATTTTAGGGTTTGTTATTTAACTTATTTTTTACATTAATGTTTTCTTTTTTAAATAGTTTTAAAATAAAAATAAATGAGCCGATTGGTCCAACAACGAATTCACTTCGCATTGGTCTGCACTAGGCCAACCGTTTTTATTCTAGTGATGCTTTTTATGTTTGCATCTTTCACCCATACTGAGCATGTGTCTGATTCCGATCAAATCAGGTTAAACTAGTTGGTCTAGTCTGGTTTGCAAATTCATCGGTTTGGCAAAATGATAACCTCTTCAAAAATTATTAATTTCTTCGGACATTTAATTTTTGAGATATTTATACCCTTTTTATGTTCTTTTTTTCTTTTCAAATGTAGTACAAGTTATATATATATATATATATATATATATATATATATATGCATGTATGTATGTATATTGACAAATTACAGTGGAGGCTTGTTTTTTTTTTTTTCTAAATTTTAGGAAGATCCTTTAAATTGTAAAAATATTAAGGTCCCATTTGGAACTTAGAAAATATTATAAAAAAGAAAGGAAAATATCATACAAACATCATTTTTATGTTTGGTTATCAAGGAAAATGAGAAAGAAAATAAAAAAAATATACTAAATCGATAAACAAAAATTTGATCTTAAACATTATTAATAGTTAATTTTTAAAATTTTTAATCATATTAAAATAAATTTTCAATTTTAATAATATTTAATAGAGAAGAAAAATATAAGTGAAGCTGAGTTTCTTGCTTATTTTCCTTTCCTTTTCTTTTTCCACGTAAAATCATTATTCCAAACGGACTCTTATATTTTCTTCCTTTATTAAATATTATAAAAAATACATATTTATTTTAATATAACTGAAAAATAGAAAAAAAAAATTAATATTAATAATATGTAAAATTGATCTTTATTAGTATTTTTTTTTATTTCTCATTTTCTTTGATAATAAAATAAAAAATAAAAATTTCATGATATTTTGTAATATTTCGTTTCCTTTCATTAATAATAATAATAATAATAGTTGTAGTGGTGGTGGGAAGGTAACGTGAAAAAAAGGTCATTAATGTCACTTGAGTTGCATATCTGGATTTATTTCCTGCGTGCTGACTATGGGCTTGGCCGGCGCAAGCATGAAACTAGTCTTGGCAAGGGCTGACGCCTAGTGATACAAGGAAACCTGACGTAATCCAAAAAAAAAAAAAAAAAAGGTCATCAATGTCTTTTAATAGTGAGGGCTTCAATGAGATTGAATGGTGTTTCTTTAAAATAAGGAAGATATTATTGGATTGGGCGGACCAACTGCTCTTACTATTTTGGGAGATAACTACAAAAAATTAAGACAAAGAGATTGATTTTTTTCTCATTTTAATATTATTTTATAATAAAGTATTAAATATTATTTTTTTTGAGAAAAATTTTTCCGTTTTGAGGCTTACGTAATCTCGCAGCTTGGTCATGCGAGATTTGCAGGGGAAGCGAACTGTGAGCTGATGCGTGGCAAGGGCTGAAGCGAATCTAGTAGGACCAAGTTGCGAGATTTGCAGGAGAAACAAACCGTGAGCTGATGCGTGGCAAGGGCTTAAGCAAATCTCGCAGGATCAAGCTACGAGATGTGTAGGGGAAATAAACTGTCAGCTAACACATAACAAATCTCGTAGCTTGGTCCTGCAAGATTTGCTTCGACCCTTCAGTGCCATTCCCCTTCAATGTTCTACGCGAACAGAGAGCAGAGAGACGAGCGAGATGGAGACTGTTGCAGAGCAGAGTAGAGCAGAGCACTAAGGGCAGAGGTCGGATGATTGGCAAGTGACCGTTGCTTGCTGAACGTTACTCGTGAACATTGAGAAAGATATAAAAGGGGGAGATGGGTTAACTTCATTTTGAAATCCTAAACTTATTTGTTTTGAATTCAAATTTACATTTTTGATTGAAGAATTTGTTAGATTGATTAATAAAATCGTTAGTGTGGCTCATAAATTACTACGTAGCACCTTCAATTTGCTAATTGAAGGCATCGTTTGGAAACGCCCAAATTTGAGGTTAGGGTTTTTTTGTTAGTATATTACTTTCTTTTATTTGTTATGTGTGTTATGTGTAATTTAATTGACAAGTATTTTGTAATCTAATGTTTTAAATTTGTATTAGAAAAAAATGAATTATTGATTGGATTTTAATTTTAAATGAATTATTGATTGGATTGACATTCTGAGTTTGGAATTTGAATTTAATTTATCTATATATATTGTTGTCAATTTTTTCTGATTTTGCATTCCATCTTCATGCTTTTAATTTACATTCTAAGTATAAAATGTCTAACTGTTATTTAGCTTGTCCAAATTTCAGCTTGTTGTTTGGGCATGTTAATGTGTAGCTTAGATTTTTATTTTTTCGCAATATATATGTTGAAATTCTTTGACAATACTACCATTTAATCATTTTGGGATTTAATATAAATAATAGTATTAATATTAACACAAATTTAAACATATGCATCGTAATATATTATTTTTAATTAAAAAATAACAATATGAATTATATTAACTATAAAAATAATAATTAAAACTGCTGAAATATTATTAAAAAAATTCACAATTATATGTTAATTTACTATATGATGTGTATTGTTGTTAATTAGAAAGTAATAATGTGAATTATATTAAGTGGAAAATAATAATTAAAACACCCAATTTAAATAAAAAAACACCATTAACAAAAATTAATAACTAATATACAGTTGATGAGAGGGGCGAGGACGGTCGTCCGGTTGACTGACTCCCACTCGCATACCGATTAGTACCAATATCATTTATTATAGCGTCCGTACTATAAGTACTACGAATACTAATTCATAGTACTTACTAGTCATTACATTCAAAAACTTATGTTTTATTTTGTACAGATGGAGAAACGATATAAGGGCACCATCGGTTGCGCAACACACATTGCCCTGGTACAGGTTCGAGTTGGACATGTACCGGGAGCATGAGGTATAGTCTGATTAAAGTGTAGCACGTCATAGTCCTTTTCTACCAGATACTAATAGTTCTTTTACATTTTACTTATGTTTTAAGTGCAGTTCATATGGAAGCCCTACACAGTTGAAATTATAGCCAACCTACCTCTTGATTATGCAGTTGGGAGTGACTTGCGGGTAGAGTACCACTCATATGCTTTTATATTATCAAGTGGTACCTCCCTGAATGAGTTATGCGGCAGTTTATCTATCGATAGGGCATTCCTGGCCGCTTCTTAACGTCGGGTGTGGATGTACTTGGGGAGGACCTCCATAGCATGGATGGAAGCGGTTGAGGGGTCACAGACTGAGCGACTATGCACACGATATTTGTGACTGCATGGGAGTATCGGCAAGACCATATTCTACTAGTGGAGGCGTAGGACGGTCTGATGCATTCGAATGACCCATACTTTACCTGGTATAGATCCATCACACGATGCTTTGTTGACAGGACCGCTGTTGTATATATGAGTCTGGTAAGAAGACTTTAACCCACACCTACTTTTGTTATGTGTACGTTACGATATACATGTGTTAACCAATTGTTTTCATATACTGCAGGCTGACATACTACATAAGGTAGATCAAATCTCTCTAGATCTCGCAGTTTAGCATTTAGTGAGTGTTGGATTGGACCTTGTCCACGAGGACGGTCGATGGGCCCCTAGACCTCGACTTGACCCGCTTGTACGAGGAGGTCGACCAGCTCCCATATGAGGAGGTCGAACAGCTCTAGTTGGAGGATGACATGCTGCCTCTAGTCGTCCATTGAGTCCCACCTTCTCGCCATCGATTGTACAGGCGGAGTACGTGTTCGGCCTATCAGCACCGTATGCACCTTCTCTAGGAGTTGATATTGTGGGAGCGTCTAGAAGACAGGCTAACGCCCCTTCTGAATCTGCTACCACCCCATCCATTTCATACTTATTAGACGACATTTTTAATGCAAAGGCGGTCGATGCACCCGCCATGCCACCTCATTCTCGTCTACAGCCATCATATCAGTTATCTCCCCATTCGCTTTGCATGGATGCTAATTACGCAGTACCTCTTGGCGGAGATGATCCACAGACAGTACGTCGATGGGACAGGACACTAGATGCAGATGACCAGCAAGGAGAGGGCAGACACAAACGGTAGCCACCCTAACCCCGGAGACGACCTCACTGCGACATTGAGTAGTATAGCACTATGTTTATTTCATTTGTATAGTATTGATTATTTTCATTTCATTTGTATAGCATTGTCGTATTATTGATGTATAATTGGGAATGTTTAATCATTTTCCCCACCATGTATATGTAAATGAAAGTTGTGCATGACAATTTCAAATGAAACACAATGATATCACCTATTTTTTTGTGCTGATGTGTTACATTAGTGATAGTTATTCTTTTAATAGTGATATAAACACAATGCATGCGTCTTTTAACCTTTATTAATGTTCTATGTTATAATTTATTTAATTCATGCATGTCCACACTCAAGCACTCTAAATCTCACACACATATGCATGCATGCACATGCACGTACACACTCGCACACGTACACTCATGCATCACATCATCATCCATGACATCATTTATCCATGTATATGCCTATCCATCACACATCATGCATGCGTGCATGCTCATTCTTGTTCATGCATACGTACACCTATGCACACACGCATCATCACCCATTGACATCATCCATTCATGCATGTGCCTACCCATCACACATCATGCATGCATGCAGGTTCGTTCTTATCCATGCACACACACATCATCATCCATTCATGCATATGCATGCCCATTCACACACCATGCACATGCATGTCCATTTGTGCCCTACATGCATACATATATTCATGCATCACATCATTATATGTGTCATTGTTCATTCATGCATGCATGCATCTGCATGCCCTTTCACACACCATGCATGCATGTTCATCCTCCTCCATGCTTACACATATTCATGCATTACATCATGTCATTATTCATTCATGCATGCATGCATATGCATGCCCATTAGCGCACCACACATGCATGTTCATCCTTATCCGTGCACTCATGCTTGTACATGCATACATATATTCACACATTACATCATCCCATTATTCATTCTTGCATGCATGCCCATTCATGTGACATACGTGCATGTTCACACATCCATGCATATGCATGCATCATGCATCATTCACACACACATATATGCTATGCACCCACACATACCATGACACCACACACAACCCAAGCAGAAGGCAACATAGGTTGACTTGTTGATCTCGACCAAGACCTTAAACTGGTTTTCCCCCTGATCGGTCAAGGTTTGACCGGTTCATCCCTCCCAAATTGGTTGGCACCGGTTTTCTTCATTTTATTTATTTAATATCATTTCAATGTTTGAAATTTTCAAAAAAATCAACAAAAAATGTTAGAAAAATCACAAAATTTTTAGAAAATTCCAAAAGTATTTTCAAACTTTGACTTCCATGGTTTTTGTCTTAATTTTATTTGTACTATTTTGAAGTTCAGTGAAAATATTGAAAAAATCACCAAAATCCCAAAAAAAAAAAAATTTCACACTTCCTTCTGGAATATTACTTTTCACTTAGAAAATTCTATAAAGATTTCAAAATCCCGGGAGTGTATTTTTATAAATTATTTTCTTGATTTTCCATCCCGATGATTACAAAGGGAGGCATTGAACTCTTCGAAGTATGATATGCCTCAGTTCTGAGGTAATACTTATACAGTATGTTATTTTGTGCATTTTCTTTTATTTTTGAAAATGAGTAATTTTCTAAGGCTTATTAAATTTTTTTTGAGATAATTTTCAATTAATCAGGTACCGTTCATAAGAACGGGCGTGTAGGGGGTGTTAATATCTTCCCCTCGCGTAACCATACTATCGAACCCGACTTTGACAACGCAGACCGATTCTACCCCTAACGGGGTAACAATCAAGTGTTCTAACCACACTCCAAAAAGTTAGTGGTGACTCCATCACACTTTGTTTTTTCACGAAAATACTTTTTCAAAACTCACAACCATTTTTCCCAGTTCGCAGCCGCACTCGTGCCAAGAGGTTATGGTGGGTTTGAGATGTCGCGACACAAGTTTTCCTATATAATTTTTCCCCCCAAAGCGTCCTTGGAAAATGACGTCCATTTTAGATATTTTCTTTGGAGATTAATAAGAAAGAACAATTAAAAGTATTATAGGATATACCTCCTCAATAATTGATCTATTGCAGTTTATATGTATTAGGTATCAAAGGTGTCTCACGAGGGAATTATAATTTTTCCCTTCCCAAGTTGCATGTCTATCATATGTTCATTTTTTTTAATCTCATCTTGTGTTTATATTATCATTGATGTCTTAAAAATTTACACTATCATCTTGTGATCGATATAATTAACTTTAAACTCTATTAGGATTAGATCACTCAAGATATACCACAGTGACACGTGCCATCGCCCCGTACAGTGACTTGTGTCGCAATAGGAACCAAGTATTCAAAAGGGCGACATAGCGCAATCTAAACCATCCAGTGTGTGTTTTTTTTAATGAAAAATTGGATGCAGCAATCCATGTCAAGTATCCCAAACTACTCAGGATATGCCATAGTGAATTTTAAACAAATAAATAATAAATTAATAAATTAAAATATGCCACGTGTCATCACTGTGGGTGGACACGTGGTCTACTGAACTAAACCTGTAGAGACCTGAAAATTATAATTATTAAATAATAGAGAGAAGGAAAATTTTAAGAAAGGACAAAACAGGGTTCATCGACGAATGCCCTGGTTTCGTCGACGAACTTCCTATGGGATTTGTGGACGAAGTTCAGTGTTTCGTCGACGAAGAGATACCGAGAGGGAGTAATTTAGACCCTTCAGTTTGTCGACGAACTCCCTTCTTCACCTCGTCAACGAGGCCACGTGTCTCATTGACGAAGCCACGTGGCAATTCCACTATAAATATGCTGAAATTGGGATTCAGCGTGAAAATCACTTTCTCTCTTATTTCTATCTCTACCCTCGGTTTCTCCTCCCTCTCTCTACAAAATCTGGCCCCATTTTTCTCGAGTTCGAAAATCAGAAGCTACCACAATGATCTTGGGGAGATTCTCTACAACTTAATCGGAGCGGAATTTTGGTTTGAGGAGTTCAGGCACCATCCCAAAATCGGGTAAGTAGGATATTTTAGGGTTTTCATTGTTATCAGGCCTTTCTGAACCCACATTTTGAATTAGGTGTTGATATACTGGTGTTTGGGATGATTAAACTAGGGCTTTGTGATTTCAGGATTTGGGTTTCCAAATACCGTAGGCATAAGTTAAGGATCCCAGCGGGTGTTATCTCAGGAACCTAGGTAAAATGATAAATAGTTTATAATTTAGAAATGTGAGTATGATAATTATTCTGGATATTCAGTTGATTGACAGGGGGAAATATATATATATATATATATATATATATATATATATATTGTGTGTGTGTGTGTGTGTGTGTGTGTGTGTGTGTAATTTTAGGCGTTAAAATTATTAACGTTGCAAGTGTGAAACATGGAAATAATAAACAGTTCTCAGAAAGTCCAGTAAAGGAATTATGCTATGCTAGTAAATTCAGAAATTTTATTAGTAAATGATAGTATTTGATTATGAGATACAAAGTATGAATTATATAGTTATACAAATTTCAGTATATGAGTTCTATTTATTAATTGTGTGGGTTGAGTCAGTATTTGTTCAGTACAGTATTTATATAGTTTTCAGAATATCATGATCATATAGAAATATGTTTTACCAGATTTTACAGAATTATGATTTATAGTATATACAAAGACAGATATTTTACAGTATTCACAAATTCCATGATTCCCAGAATTACAAAACCATAACACTCAGATATACAGTTTGTTCAGTTTAGATATTACAGATCATACAGATAAGATATTACAGATATTTTAACTCAGATAATACAGTTTATTCAGATCATTTTTGCAGTGTTATGGTTATTTTGGAATCATGATGAAACAATAAGATATATATAAAGTCTAGTATCATACAATATCAGACCTTGATGAGTCATATTAGTATCAAAGCACGGTACCATAGCTATTTCATTTCAGAGTGTAACCATACGTCTCAGATAGAGTATGGAACAACAAATTGTGCCACAGGTAGTGTAGAGGGCTCCTTTGTATCCGGAGCAGGTGGAGCGGGCCTTTCGTGCTACAGGCATGTTTAGGCATACAGTTAGACTAGCACTGGTAGGTCAACCATTGTTTAGTCCCGCCTAAGGGCCGCACAACCAATCATGTGGGGTAAATCATAACATACAATTTTCCAGGGAAGTTTTCACAATTATTTATATGTATACAGATTTACAGAATAACAATAGTTATATTATAATACTATAAATATGAATAAATAGAAAGCTTAGATATTACAGTTGTATTTTAAACCACATAGGTATGAGTTATACTGTATATTATTTTACATGCTATCTCAGTTTCAGTTATTTAACAGTATATTATTCATGTAAACTCAGTTGCCACACACTGGTAATAGCATAATTCGTCTTACTGAGAGTTGTCTCATCTCATTAATTTAACATATTTCAGGTAATCCATCTAGATAAGCAGATCAGACTCGGAGGTAGAGGGGATAGTTATACTGCCTTGTCAAAAGGGTAAGTGGTTTTGAGGAGATGTATTTATTAGTATTTTATAGGGGATCTGGTGGAGGATTTTTAGGTAGATATGTATGTATTAATGTTTAATAAATTACTGAATTCTGGTATTATAAATATAGGTATATGACTTTATGTTTTTCGCTGCATAAGAATGCTATCTTGTGAAAAAGAATTTCCTTGGTGCCCACTCGGGGCCTAAGATGTTATAATACATAATACAGGTGTATCAAAGTAATTTTAATATATATATATATATATATATATATATATATATAGAAAAATGGTTAGAGAATTTGGGTCGTTACAATTTGGTATCAGAGTCTAGGTTATAAGGTTCTATAGACTCTAGAGTACAGCGGAAAATAATACCAAAATATAGGAATGGAATTTTGAGGAGGATAGAAATTGGGAAATTAAGTTGGGAATTTAGGATTCTGTTCTACAGTTTGGAAGTAGGAATTTCAGAATGGTTTCTATATTTTTCCTAGGGTGACAATTTCAACCAAACCATAGTAAACAATCGTCGGTTTCTATTTCCATATGGTAGGACTAAACTCTAAACTAGTAATAGGTGGTGCGAGGATATCTTAGTTAGATTTATGTAAGAATAGCAATGTGAGGTTTGGATTCTTAGAATAATTTGGTGTTATTGTAGGATGGACCCTAGAGGTAGTAGTACTCACGCTAGCGGCAATGATGGAGCAGGGCCTTCTGGCATAGGAAGAGGGGATTCAGATGATGTATTACACAGCGTAGCTCAGCAGGTTATGGTTGTGATTGCACGGAGCTATAGGGAGCATGGAGGCCCGTCTGCAATTCAGAAGTGTACGATAGAAAAGTTCGCGAAGATGAATCCTCCAACATTTTCAAGAGGAGCTAACTCTGCAGTTGCAAAGAACTGGATGCAAAAGATTAAGAAAATACTAACAGTGCTCCACTGCACCGATGAGCAGAGGGTCCTCTATGCCACGTACAAGTTGAAAAACGAGGCCAAGAGATGGTGGACGACTACGAGATTATTGGAGGAGCAGAGGCCCATACTAGTGGCTATGACTTGGAGCTGGTTCAGGGAGATATTCTTTGACAAATATTTTCCTGCCACTGTTAAAAAGGCTAAGGTAGTGGAGTTTCTGAATTTGTTCCATGGAAATCTTACAGTTCAGCAGTATGCAGCGAAGTTCATTGAGTTGTCATGCTTCACCCCCTATGTTGTTCCAGATGAAGTTAAGAAGGCGAGGATGTTTGAGAGTGTCTTGAGGCAGTAAATAAATAAACAAGTGGCAGTTTTGAAGATGCAAGATTTCTCTAAGCTAGTTGATAGAGCCACAGTAGCAGAGGAGAGCGAACAGAAAGATGTGGGAGTATTGAGCCAAAGGAAGAGGCCCACACCTCCAGGTTTTTAGGTGGGTTCCAATCGGGGCTCATGGTGGGCAAACTTATCCTATCTACCCTAGATGTGGCCAAAGGCATCCGGGAGAATGTAGAGTGGGAGACAATGTCTGCTATCGGTGTGGGAGATTCGGCCATATGACATGATCATGTCGAGGATCGCTGACCCACGCCCAAGCTCACAGACCATTCCGAGGTGGTTATCAGGCACCCTATGGAGGCTAGTAGAGGAATGCAGCTCCGGCGAGGGTTTATGCACAAACGTTAGGAGACGCCGAGGCTGCCGGAGACATTATTATAGGTACACTTATTGCTTTACCATATAAAGTTGTTGTTTTTTTTGTTTCAGGTGCCACCCATTCCTTTGTATCGTCGGGATATGTTAAAATATCTGGGGTGGAAACGCCGTTGTTAGATATTGAATTGTCAGTTGTCACGCCGACTAGGTCAGTAATGAGGTGTAAGAGAGTACTAAAAAATTATCTAGTAAGTATTTAGGAAAAAGTGTTACCAGCCAACCTAGTAGTATTAGATATGTAGGGGTTTGATGTGATATTGGGTATGGACTGGCTAGCAGCAAACTACGCTAGCATTGATTGCCGTAAAAAAGAAGGGATCTTTAGTGTCACGCCCTGAACCCGGTAATGGGACCCAAGGGTGAATAAATAACCTAACCTGTCCCTGTATCATACAAAACATCCATGACACAATACAATAAATGAGAGTCCAACCCCGGGGAGTTCCCACGCACCCTAAACACATCCATTTACAACAAAATATACGCAGCGGAAAAATGGTCTTTCTATATATATCATGTACCATACCAGAGTCTACACACAAGGAAATCCAACTCCACAATACAAACACAACCTGGGTGTCAGCCAAAACCACGAAAGACGACTCGATACAGTCCTAATACTTATCCAAGTACCTCTCACAGTACACCGACCACTACGCTCTCAACTCAAAGGACGCTAGTCTTGGTTACTCGAAGGACCTGAAAAATATGTACGTATAACAGGGGTGAGACACCTCTCAGTAAGGCAGATACATGTTATATCCGTGTGTGGCATATGAGTGTTATCATGATACACAAAACATACATAGTTAAATGCAATTCTAGTATTTTCACAAAACAGTTCCAGTACAATGCATACACGCACACACACATGATCAAGCAACCCGGTGTTGTCACACCCCTCGACCCGAAGCCAGCCCGTATTACACAGCGTCCCCGGCACATGGCTAGTCCCAGACTCCCATGGCATCGTACTGGTATAAACTGGTGGATCCACACCCTATAGTGATCAGTCAGTAAGGCTCACGCCCTCGGATATAGAGTTGGACACTCTTGCCAAACATGGCCAGCGATTTCATATGCCCTCGGATATAGAGCCGGACACTCTTTTCGTACCTGGAACAACTCGGAACCCAGTTCCTATTTCATTACATTTCAACAAAACACAACTATGCATGCTCATATAACCAAACAAACCACACTCATTTGGTAATCTAAAATCATGGTTTTTCAAACACATACAGTTAAAACAACTCAAGGCATGACCATCCCTATAACACAATATATATCATAATATATTTACGGTTTTCCAACAAAATCAGGGATGCAGCCCGTCACCCCTTTTTCCCAAAATTGTAATCATGAAAAACCCATAGTTTTACCTATTAGATTCCCCCAAATGAGTAACCAAAACACACACAAGACCGTGAACCACAGTACCGAGTCCAATTTCAAAAATAACCGACATAAACTGAATCCCCTTACCTTTTCCCAAATGATCAATCCCGAACTCTACGGCCCCCAAACAGCGAACCAAGTTTCCAAAACCTACAAAGCACAGTACAGAACATACTCACAACCCTATTCTCTACATAACTAGTAGATCAAAATTAAAAACCGAGCCTTACCTCAATTTTGAGCCAAAACCCGAAAATGCCCGGAATGAAGATCCGATCCGTAGAACTTGTAGAGAATCCTTCACTGATCCTCATGGTAACGTCGGATCATTGATTCCAGCAACGATTGGCGAGGAAATCTAGAGAGAGAGAGAGAGTTCGTTGAGTTTCTAGAGAGATAGAGAGAGGTTTTGAAGTTTCTTAGCTGAGAAGTAATGAAAATATCTATTTATAGCCCTTTGACTCGGCCACACTTTGTCGACGAATGGTGTGTTCGTCGACGAGCCCATATAGACAGCTCATCGACGAAACGGTGACCTTGTCAATGAGCCTGAGATTCCCGGTTTGTCGAAACCTCTCGGCTTCTCCTCGTCGACGAGCACCTGAAATTCGTCGCCGAGCAACCTGGGGCCTTCGTCGACAAAGCCTACTCAATTACTAATTTACCCTTCTCTTAATTAATTAAATCCATATATCACGGTTTGGGTTCCTACAACCTCCCCTCCTTACAAAAATTTTGTCCTAGAAATTTGCAATCTCTCATTCACGAACTCACATACACAACCAACTCTAGAAAGAAAACGGCAACTACTACAACGCAACCCCATCACAATATATACATACCCTCACTTATGGCGGAGGAATACCGTGGTTACATACATAAACCGTCTCAAAAGTTCACAAATACACACACTCCCAACGACTAACCACCTATTCCAACACAAAGTAGGGTAATGTACACATACTCAGAACAACTGTGGATACTTCCGACGTATTTTCGCTTCCAGTTCCCAAGAAGCTTCCTCAACCTCCTAATTCTGCCACAATACCTTTACTAACGGTATATCCTTGGTACGTAGCTTCTGAACTTTATGGTCCAGAATCTGAACAGGTACATCCTCGTACGCTAAAGTATCCCCAATTTCCAAGTCCTCATAACTCACAACATGCGACGGATCCAACACGTACCTCCTTAACATGGATACGTGAAACACATCGTGGATCCTTGAGAGTGCTGGGGGTAGTGCAATCCTGTAAGCTACCGGACCCACTTGCTCAAGATTCTAGAATGGCCAGATATACCTCAGGCTTATCTTACCCTTCTTCCTGAATCCCATCACCCCTTTCATCGGAGCGATCCTTAGAAATACCTTACCCCCCACTTCGAATTCCAACTCATAGCGGTGAACATTTGCGTAACTCTTCTACCGACTCTAAGCCAATTTAATCCTCTCCCGGATCAAACTCACCTTCTCAGACACCTGCTGCACAAGCTCAGGTCCTAACACCTGACGTTCACCAACCTCATCCCAATACAGAGGAGATTGACACCTCCGACCATAT
Organism: Malania oleifera; assembly: GCF_029873635.1. Lineage (NCBI taxonomy): Eukaryota > Viridiplantae > Streptophyta > Magnoliopsida > Santalales > Ximeniaceae > Malania > Malania oleifera. The sequence goes on from NC_080418.1 coordinate 14,600,121, forward strand.
AGAGCGTCGAACGGTGCCATCCTGATACTAGTATGGAAGCTGTTGTTATAGGCAAACTCTACCAGTGGCATAAACTGTATCCAGCTACCATCGAAGTCTAATAAACAAGCCCGCAACATATCTTCCAAGATCTGTATTGTCTTCTCCGACTGTCCATCAGTTTTGGGGTGGAATGTTGTACTGAAAGTAAGCTTCGTCCCCAGTGCTTCCTTTAAGCTCGACCAGAATTGAGAAGTAAACCTCGGGTCTCGATTAGACATAATGGACATCGGCACTCCATGCATTCTGACTATCTCCTGCATGTATAGGTTCGCTAGCCTATTCAAAGGGTAGCTAACCTTCATCGATATGAAATGAGCAGATTTTGTCAACCTGTCCATGATCACCTAGATAGCATTCTGCCCATGAAGTGTTGGCGGCAATCCGGTCACAAAATCCATGGAAATATGCTCCCATTTCTATTCCGGAATAGCTAAGGGTTGTAAAGGCCCTGCCGACCTCTGATGGTTAGCCTTCACCTGTTGACACGTCAAATACTGCTCCATGAACTGAGCAATGTCTTTTCATTCCACTCCACTAGAAGGTCTCGCGCAAATCCCGATACATCTTTGCACTACCAGGACGTACTGTATATAAAGAACGATGTGCTTCCTCCAGAATCGTCCTTCTGATCTCATCGTCGTTTGGAACACATAGTCTGGTCCCAAACCTCAGCTCACCTCCCATAGAGATGTTAAATTTCGCAGCCAACCCCTGTTGTACCTTCTCTACAATCTCAGCTAACTCTGCATCATTAGCCTGCGCGACTTTAATACGCTCAAACAAAGTCGGTTGGATTATCAAGCTAGCAATGAAAGCCTGATGGTCACCGACCACCAACTCTATACCCAAGCTCTCCAAATCCTGTCTTACGTGATGTCAAGCTACAAACTACAGATACTGCAACATGCTCCGATTTCTGACTCAATGCATCAGTAACCACATTAGCTTTCCCTGGGTGATAACTGATGGTGCAATCGTAGTCCTTAATCAACTCAAGTCACTGTCTATTCCTCATATTCAACTCTTTCTGCATGAAGAAATACCTGAGCCTTTTATAATCAATAAAAATCTCGCATTGCACACCATACAAGTAGTGTCACCAGATCTTCAGTGCATAAACAGCAGCAGCTAGTTCCAGATCATGCGTAGGGTAATTCTTCTCGTATTCCTTTAATTGTTGAGAAGCATACACTATTAGCTTACCCTGCTACATAAGCAAACATCCTAAACCCTTTAGAGACGCGTCGCTATAAATCACAAAATTGTCATCCCCAGAAGGAATGGTCAAAACCGGAGCAATAACCAGCTGGTGCTTCAACTCCTGAAAGCACTGCTCACAATCACTGGTCCACGCAAACTTCACCCCCTTCTTGGTCAATTGAGTTAGAGGCCCAGACAACTTAGAGAACCCTTCCATGAACCGACGATAATAACCCGTCAGTCCTAGAAGACTCCGAACCTCCTGCACATTCTTCGGCCTCACCCAGTTGACCACAACTTCGATCTTGCTAGGATCCACTAAGATATCATCCTTAGAGACCACATGGCCTAAGAATGCAACCTAATTCAACTAGAATTCACATTTCTTCAATTTAGCATACAACTTCTTTTCCCGCAGAATCTGTAACACTAACCTAATATGACTTTCATGCTCTTCCAAACTCCTCGAATACACCAGAATGTCATCAATGAACACCACTACAAATCGGGTAAATCTTCTAGAAACACATCCAAGAATTCGCTGACTAGCCGAATATCCTCGAGCCTCAACTCATCCCACGGCGATTCCCTCATATAAGCCAGGTACCCTGATATCCGTTCAAAAGTAACCTCCTTGCCTGTAATATCGATAGAACCTGTGACATCGAACACACATTCGATCCTACAAACTCGTATTCCTGCTCCCCAGGAGGTCTGAACACTACCACCTTCCTACGACAGTCGATCACAACATAACTAGAGAACAACTAATCCATCCCAGTATGATATCAAACCCCGACATATCGTACACCACAAGATTCTCCAGTAGTAACTTCCCCTGAATTACCACTGAGCAATCTCCTAACATCCTCCTACAGAATGATACACTCCCATATGGTGTAGCTACAGACAATACTTCATCCATGACTTGGGTCTCCACCCCACACAGTTTCACAAAACTAACAGATATAAAGGATTGGGTCACACTTGAATCAAATAAAAACACAACTCTATTTAAAAGCAACATCATAGTACCTATCACCACATTCCCCGCATGCTCAGCATCCACTGGAGTAAGCGAGTACACTCGTGCCGGAGCTGTGTTCGCCTGATATGTTCCCCGGATACCTGATTACTTCCCCGATTCTGACTCCAAAAAGGCATACCCCACGTTGGTCCATGACAATCCCGAGCCATATGACCTGATCGGCCACAATTGTAGCTGTTACCCCCAAACGGCTGGCACTCACTACTATGCCATCTGTGGCACCTGGTACAATGATCATCCGACTGGCTCATCTGAGAACTCTGATGCTCGGTATTCTGACGATAAACTGAGCCCCTGTTCCTCTTCTTCCATGATCCCTGGCGAGATCTAGACTGAGAACCAGAACGTATTGGCCTCTTCTTCAGCTCCTGATCCGCCTCATCCTCTTGGATACCGATCTTGATCACCGTGGCCTTATCCACCAAAATCGAGAATTCATGGATTTGCAACATACCCACTATCCTACGGATGTCCTTCCTCAAGCCCTTCTCGAACCTCCGAGTCTTCTCATACTCGTTTGAGATCAAACACAACGCGAACCGGGATAGCTCTATATACCGAGCAGTATACCCCTACACCATCATACTTCCCTAAATCTAAGCAGAAAACTCATCTACCTTAGCGTCACATGTGGAAGCCGGGAAGTATTTGTCAAAGAACACCTCCTTGAAACGGATCCGCATCATCTCTACAGAACCGGCTCTCTGCCTTTTCAGCAGACTCACCGCAGTCCACGATCGCCCTACCTCCCCAGACAACTGGAAGGTAGCATAGAGGACTCTCTACCTATCCGTGCAGTATAAGACCTCCAGAATCCTCTCAGTTTTCTTGACCTAGTCCTCTGCTATCATCGAGTTATGTCCTCCTGAGAACGTCAGAGGATGCATGTGTGTGAACCTCTCAATGGTGCACCCCACAGACGTAGTAGAGCATTTGCCTCTCCTGACACTCCGCCCGATCTCTCGAATGACCTGCCTCGTCAATCCTCGAGGCACGGAAGGAGACACATCGCTCGCAGTCTCCTCGGGGCCACTTTCCTAGTTGTTATCATTGGGCTCCGTTCTGAAAAACGATGGGAACCTATTAGTATTCCTATGTAAATACGGTTAACACAATTATCTACAATTAATCATGTTAACTACCACCTCACAGGTCCAAATCTGTCCTATCGCACCGACACGAATATCATCAATGGTTTACTGTGATTTTATTGAATTCGTCATTCCAAGAAAAACATAGAAAACCACCAATGAGTCCCTGTCTAGCAACAAAACAACCCTCAACCTACTCTACCCATTTCCAACATCCTATACTCTGGTATGTACACACAACTATGCCTAACCAAGTCTACAAGACCTAAAAACCTTGTTAGCTCTAATACCAAGCTGTCACGCCTCGAACCCGGTAATGGGACCCAGGGGTGAATAAGTAACCTAACATGTCCCTGTATCATACAAAACATCCATGACATAGGACAATGAATGAGGGTGCGACCTCGTGGGATTCCTAGGCACCCTAAACACATCCATTTACAACAAAATATACGCAGCGAAAAAATGGTCTTTTTATACATATCATGTACCATACCAGAGTCTATACACAAGGAAATCCAGGTCCATAATACAAACACAACCTGGGTGTCAGCCAAAACCACAAAAGACCACCCGATGTAGTCCTAGTACTTACCCAAGTACCTCTCAAAGTACACCAACCACTACGCTCCCAACTCAAAGGATTCTAGTCCCGGTTACTCAAAGGACCTGAAAAATATGTACGTATAGTAGGGGTGGGACACCTCTCAGTAAGGCAGATATAGGTTATATTGGTGTGTGGCATATGAGTGTTATCATGATGCACAAAACATACACAGTTAAATGCAATTTCAGTATTTTCACAAAACAGTTCCAGTACAGTGGATACACGCACACACACATGATCAAGACTCCCATGGCATCGTACCGATACAAACTAGTGGATCCACACCCTTCGATGATCAGCCGATAAGGCTCACGCCCTCGGATATTGAGTCAAACATTCTTGCCAAATATGGCCAGCGATTTCATACGCCCTCGGATACAGAGCCTAACACTCTTTTCATACCTAGAACAACTCGGAACCCAGTTCCTATTTCATTGCATTTCAACAAAACACAACTATGCATGCTTATATAACCAAACAAACCACACCCATTTGGTAATATAAAATCATGGTTTTCCAAACACATACAGTTAAAACAAGTCAAGGCACGGCCATCCCTATAATACAATAAATATCACAATATATTTACGATTTTCCAACAAAACTAGGGATACAGCTCGTCGCCCGCCCCCTTTTCCCAAAACCGTAATCATGAAAAATTCATAGTTTTACCCATTAGATTCCCCCAAATGAGTAACCAAAATACACACACAGGACCGTGAACCACAGTTCCATCGAGTTTGATTTCAAAACTAACCGACATAAACTAAATCCCCTTACCTTTCCCCAAAGGATCAATCTCGAACTCTACGGCCCCTAAATAGCAAACCGACTTCCCAAAACCTACAAAGCACAGTACAGAACATACTCACAACCCTATTCTCTACATAACTACCAGATCAGAATTAAAAACCGAGCCTTACCTCGATTTCGAGCTAAAACTTGAAAATGCCTGGTACGAAGATCTGATCCATAGAACTTGTAGAGAATCCTTCATTGATCCTCGTGGTAACGTCGAATCATTGATTCCGGCAATGATCGGCGAAGAAATCTAGAGAGAGAGAGAGAGAGAGAGTTCATTGAGTTTCTAGAGAGATAGAGAGAAGTTTTGAAGTTTCTTAGCTGAGAAGTAATGAAAATATCTATTTATAGGCCTTTGACTCGACCACACTTCGTCGACGGATGGCATCTTCGTCAATGAGCCCATATAGACATCTCGTCAACGAGCACTTGAAACTTGTCACCGAGCAACCTGAGGCCTTCGTCGACGAACTCTGGCTTTGTCAACGAAGCTTGCTCAATTACCAATTTACCCTTCTCTTAATTAGTTAAATCCATATATCACAGTTCAAGTTCCTACATTTAGACCCTCGGGTGAGCAAGAATTCAGATTCATGGGACCACGTGTGCACGCCTCACCACAGTTAGTATCGGTTATTCAGGCGCGAGAAGGCTGCTTCAGGGTGGTTGTCAGGGGTATGTTGTGTATATAAAGGAGATGTCAAGGAAAGAATTGAAACAAGTTGATATTCCAATAGTTAGAGAATTTCCATACTTTTTTCCAAAGGAATTATCTAGTTTACCAATGGATTGAGAGATAGAATTTATGATTGATCTTCTACCAGGGTCGGCACCGATATCTAAAGCGTCGTACAGAATGGTCCTAGATGAATTGAAAGAATTGAAATATTAGTTGCAGGATTTGTTGGATAAAGGATTTATCAGGCCTAGCATATCGCCTTGGGGAGCACCTGTCATGTTTTTAAAGAAGAAAGATGGGACTATGAGGATATATATTGATAATAGAGAAATAAATAAACTAATATTCAAGAATAAATATCCTCTTCTCATAATTGATGATTTATTTGATCAGCTCTAAGGGACCTGGGTCAACTCCAAGATTGACCTTCAATCGGGATATCACTAGGTGAAAGTTAAAGCGGAGGACGTCTTGAAGACAACCTTTCGAACTAGATATGGGCACTATGAGTTCTTGGTAATGCCATTCAGATTAACTAATGCACCAACAGTGTTTATGGACTTAATGAATCGGGTGTTCCATCAGTATTTAAACCAATTTTTTGTGGCATTTATTAATGATATACTGATCTACTCGAAGAGTTTTAAGGAACATGAGAATCATCTGAGGTTGGTGTTGCAAGTATTGCGGGAAAAGAAAATGTTCTCAAATTCAAGAAATGTGAATTCTGGTTGAGACAAGTCACCTTCCTCGGGCATGTGATCTCAAGGGACAACTTATCGGTTGATCCAAGTAAAATAGAAGCAGTGGTGAGTTGGGTGAGATCGGGGAACATTCAGGAGGTCAAGAGTTTTCTAGGTCTGGCCGGATACTACAAACGTTTTGTGAATGACTTTTCCAGATTATCAGGTCCACTAACACGACTCAAAAAAAAAAAGGGACTCGGGTGTGTGTTGATGCAGCATGAGAAGGTTATTGCTTATGCATCTTGGCAACTTAAAACATATGAAAAATATTACCCGGTACATGATTTAGCGTTAGCTTCAGTGGTGTATACTCTAAAGACCAGGAGGCACTACCTTTATGGTGGGAGATATGAAATATTCGCTAACCATAAAAGCTTGAAATATTTCTTTACCCAGAAAGAATTGAATATGAGGCAAAGGAGATGGCTAGAGCTCATTAAATTATATAATTGTACCATCAGTTACCATCTAGGGAAAGCAAACGTGGTGACTGATGCGCTGAGCCGAAAGTTAGTGGGTGCATCATTGTCAGCAGTGGAGATTCAGCATCCGATTCAGATGGACCTAGAGAGGCTCGATGTAGAGCTAGTAGAGGATGGTTACCAAACATTTATTGCCAACCTAGTGGTACAACCTACCTTGCAGAAGAGAATTAAAGTTTCCTAGAAGAATGAAGCAGAATTGGTAGAGCTGATAGATAAAGTGCAAGACAGTGAGGGAGAGGAATTCAGTATTTTCTGAGGATGGAGCTCTGAGGTTCTGTGCCAGACTATGCGTCCCTACAGATGCTGAAATTAGGAGGGCTATCTAATAAGAGGCGCATAGATCTCTTTATACAATGCATCCTGGAAGTACTAAGATGTATCGTGACCTTCAAGAATCATTTTGGTGGAGCATCATGAAGAGGGAGATAGTTGAATTCATGGAATAGTGTTTGACATGTCAGCAAGTAAAGGCTGAACACTAGAGGCCAGCAGGACACTTGCAGCCACTCCACATTCCCGAGTGGAAGTGGGACCATATATCTATGGATTTCGTCACGGGATTACCACCGGTGCTATATGGGCAGAATGCCATTTGGGTGGTTGTAGATCGACTGATGAAGACTGCCCACTTCCTACCTATTAAAGTTAACTATCCTATGAACAGATAGTCAGAGATATATATTTAGAAGATAGTTCGACCCCATGGAATGCCAGTATCCATAGTTTAAGATCATGACCCACGTTTCACATCACGGTTTTGGAGGAGCTTACAAAAGGTTTTGGGGTCTCAATTTTCTTTTAGCACGACATTTCATCCTCAAACTGATGAGCAGACAGAGGGGATAATCTAGATACTTGAGGATATGCTGCGAACATGTATACTAGATTTCGGGGGTAGTTGGACCTAATATGTAACGTCCTACTAAATTAATTGAGATTTTTTTTATAATAATAATTATTGTGAAATTCCACTGCTCTGATAGCTTCACATATAAAACTAACCATCCACCTAAGCAGCAGGAAGCTAAAATCACTTAACCACCAGCATATATAAATATGTACAATACTATAGTGCCAAAATACTCCCAAAATTTACATATAAAGCTACACCTCCAAAATCCCTCTTTTGAGATTAGAACTATACAAAGAAAACCTTTCCCAAAAATACTCACTCTATTGATAGACAGCACTAAAATCCCTTTATGTGTGAGCTTGATCTGCTCGCCTCGCTGGGTCACTTGAAAAATATAAGTTAAATGGGATGAGGCGACGCTCAGTAAGAAGAAACATGCTATTACTAGTGTGTGGCAGATGAGCTACATGCTTGCAAAATCTAATTTAGAAAAATACCATAAATAACATAACTGAATGAAACCTGTATACCTGTTGCAAAATACATCATACCTATGTTGCTTAACATAAACTGAGTTTTCTCAATATCTTATTCATAGTACTACTAATAACTATAAGCATGTCTATTTTCTAAAAATATGCTTATATATATATATATATATATATATATATATATATATATATATATATATATATAATAACTGAGGAAATTCCCTGGATGGATAACTAAAGTCATGAATTAACCCCTCATGATAGGATTGTGCAGCCCAAAGGTGGGACCTAACCTAGCTGGCCGACCAAGGTAAGTCAACTGAACTCCGACAGTCAGATTGTGCCCCCTCAACCCATATCTGATGGGGAGCTTGTCCACAACATAGGCACGACCAACTTCAGAATACCACCTATTATCTGAATAGGGGTTTCACTCTGAACTGAATATAGCTACGTTACCGTGCTTTGCTGCTGAATATGGTCTATCAGGGTCTCATACTATATACATAACTGATATTTCTAAAATATTGTTTTTACCATGATTTTGTAACAGTTGAAATAACCATAACACCATAAATACTAAGCTGAATAAACTGTAATAACTGGATAGCTGATATGTATGCATAACTGAATACCTGAATTTTCTGTTTTAACTGTATAAACTGAATGTTATGGTTTTGAAGTGGCTATATCATAATATTCTGAGAAATACTATAAAATATGAGTTTCTGTGCATATGCTGAAAATCATGGTATTCTGAAAATTATGGAAACCTTGTATTAGGCTAATAATAAACTCATGCCACACAATTAAACATTAATATTATCAGGTTCTGAAATCGCACAAATAATCTAAATAATAATTTGCTAAAAAAGATCATATAATTTATACTGAATCAAAACAGGTTTACCTAACATAGCATATTTCTCTTACCTGATTCTGGCTAAAACCCCCTACTGTATCGGGTCCTACACTCGTAGGGCTTCCCACTCAACACCCTGAAAACCATATATCCCATAACAAAATATTACTATTTCTACGTCTACTGCATTTCCTACAACTAATGGAAAGCCAAATTTCAACAAAAAGATCTTACCCTGAATCTGGGATGAAATCCAACTTCGTCCCATCGATGATCCGCTTCGGCAGATTAGGGAGAACTTCCCAATGAGCGTTGTGGTGGCCTCAAATCGTCAATTCGATGAACGACGAGGCCAGAATTGAGGAGAGAATGAGGAGAAACCGTAAGGGAGAGGAGAGAGAGCGTTTCGCTGAGTTTTCTGCATAAAAAACTGAGTTTAGCACCATTTATACTGTGGGCTTCGTTGACGAGCCACATCCTCTCGTCGACGAGGCCAAGAAGAAGGTTCGTCGATGAACACCATCTTCTCGTCAACGAAATTCAAAGCTTAGGAAAAGCCTCTTAGTATCTTCTCGTTGACGAAACATGACCTCGTCGACGAGACCCTCTTGTATCCTCGTCGACGAATCCCCTGTGTTCATCGATGAGGACATGGGTAAATTTTTGGGTTATTACATCCAAAGTGCAACTTCGTCGACGAACGTTGCCTCCTTCTGTTACTGCTTCCATTTCCCTTTATCTTTATTATTTAAATACCATTATTCTTCGGGTCGTTACATAATATATGCCACTAGTCAAGTTCGCGTATAATAAAAGCTATCAGGCCAAAATAGGGATGGCACCATATGAGGCATTATAGGGTAGGAGGTGCCGTGCTCTACTATACTAAGATGAAATGGGCAAAATGCGAGTTTTGGGACCAGAGTTAGTGCAGCAAGCGTACAATAAAGTCCGACTTATTAAAGACAAGATCAGTACAGCTCAGAGTTGGCAGAAAAGCTACGTAGATACTCGCCACTAGAAGTTAGAATTTCATGTGTGAGATTTGGAAAGAAGGGTAAGTTGAGCCCTAAGTTTATTAACTCATTCGAGATACTAGAGAGAGTGGGTCCAGTCACCCATAGGCTAACATTACCACCAACTTTATTCACCATCCATGACGTATTTCATGTGTCCATGCGGAGGAAATACGTCCCAGATCCCTCCCACGTGATTAGCTACGAGGAGATAGAGCTAAGAGATACATTAGCATATGATGAAACACCTGTGCTGATTCTAGATAGAAAGAAACAAGAGTTGCATACCAAGAAAATACCATTAGTAAAAGTCTTGTGGAGGAATCATGCAGTGGAGGAGGCTTCGTGGAAGCTAGAGGAGGAGATACGATAGAAATACCCACATCTGTTCAGTGGGGATCAATAAATTTTATTTCAATATTGTACAAAGTAATTGATGAATAAGTTGTATAGTAGAATATAGGATAGGAAGTGTTTTTGGTTTTGGGAGAATTTTCTTTTATGAATATATATTTGTAATCTCCCAGAACCTTAATTGTTACCATGGTATTCCTCTGCCATAAGTGAGGGTAATTAATAAAATAAGTAGCAAGTTTTCCTCAGAGGGTGGTGTATAGCACAGATAGCGAATTTCGAGGACGAAATTTAATAAGGAGGGGAGAATGTAGAGACTTGAAAATTATAATTATTAAATAATAGAGAGAAGGAAAATTTTAAGAAAGGACAAAGCAGGGTTCGTCGACGAACGCACTGGTTTTGTCTATGAACTTCCTGTGCGTTGACTCTATAAGTTCAATCATGTTTTGATAATGACAAATCACTTGGTATTTGATCTGTGCATTGAGATTGTGAACAGGAATAATATTTAGCATGCACGGAAGGCTAGAAAGTCATGGAATCCATGAAGATTAAAGTATATACATCTTGGCACAATTCATGGAACTAAAAGAGTAGAAGAATGAAGATGCAAGCGGTAAGTTCAAGATCATCATGGGAATGGGTATTTAGGACTGAATGTATTTTCATATTTCATATGATTTAATTCGAAGCTCAAAATAAACCCTAGACTGACCTTAGGACTCATGCATCTCATCAACATTTTTAGGGGATATTTATAAACTTAGAGATATTTTAAAACCTCAGAAAATATTTTATAAAAGAGCAAAGAAAGAGTGCAAAAGTAGATTTTTGAAACTTAAGGAAAATTTTGAAGCTCGGAAAATTTTTAGAACGAAATTTGGAATGAAAACCATGAAAGTTTGAAGCTCGGAAAATTTTTAGAATTTTTGTAACTATTTAGGGATTTTTATTCGAAATTTAAAACATATTTTTTGAATTTTTGTGAAATGAGTGCAAAAACATCTTTTGAAAATGCTTTGGAGATCCTTTGGGTTTTATCATATTTTCTTCAAAATTTTTCAAGTGCAAATCATTTTCAAATCTTTAAGAGATTTTTTTAAAAAATTTTCTAGGAATTTTCTGAATTTTTATGTGTCTTTTATGATTTTTTTGTGATTTTTATGGATTTTTTGGGAATTTATTTAAATATATATACATATATACATACATATATATATATATATATATATATACACTAAACCAGTCCCTTACCAGTTCAGGGACCCGACCGATTCAAGTGAGAACCGGTTCAAAATGGGTCAACCCCTTTTAAGGTCTTGGTCAAGACCACAAAACGCCACATGGTGGGCGGCGAATTGATGGTAGGAATGAATCCCAGCCGTCTAGGGGGAAGGATGATCGGAGGGTCGATGAAGGGTCATGCAGGGTTTTCGAATAAAAGGATAATGAGGCACCTATGTGGGGTTCGCCATATGGAGGAACATGAGCGTTAGGACCAATGTCAAGGTTTGATCTTGGCTGTCCTTGGGATGGTGATCGAACGACCCTGCTGATGTTGACAGTCATGCGTCAGGGATCACTGCTTTTGATGGGAGGTTTCCGCGCGGCTTGATCTTGGCCTTTGCTACACTGGGAAGATCCGACAGTGGAGAGATTGGCCACTTGGATCAGTGCTGGTACTGAATCACGGGCATCCCACCGCGATGCAGATCGAACGGTCAGGAAGCGACCCCGTGTGACTCGTTGACCCGGCTTCAATCTGACCGCAGAAGGGACTCCCGGATCGTACGGTCGTGAATATGGCTATGCAACCTGGCGATCAAACGGACTAAAATGCACCATGTGTCTGAATCCGATGGTTTTGAAGGTAGATGTATTTAAACCTAGACTTTTTCTTTTTTTTGTTTTTCCACTTTTCATTCGAGATCCTTTCTCTAAAACGATCTTTCGAACACACACTTCCTCTCCTTCTTGTTTGGAAAACTTCACGAGTTCATTCCCTCACTCCTTCTTTTTAGCCTTTCCCTTGGAATTCTTGAACAATTGAAAGCCCTAGAACTCCCGAACTTCCATTCGAAACCCTTTCTCAAAACCTAATCCCCCTTCCTACCAATCTGCGAGCAGGAACAAAAGGTTCTTGTTTCTCCTTCGATCCACCCTCCTAACTTTCTCGATCACTGGATATTTCTTCACTAGATCACCCACTACTTCCTCATGACAGAAAAACCTGTTTTCTGTAAAAATGGTACTCAGCTTGTACTCGGAGGTATTTGGAGGCACGAGTTGGGACTCAGAGGGTTTTTCTTTCAAAGCTGTCTAAAAGATAAGTCTTGTTTCTGGTTTTGATTCTTATTTTCTACTATTTGTTATGAAATATGATGTGCATGTGTATGATTTGTGAATGTTGTCGGTTTGTGGATTGAGTAATTCTAGGGCTTTTGTTTGGTAGAGGCAAGGTCGAAGACGAGTGGGCTCGTCTCGAACCAGTGGGTGAATCAGGGGTTGACTCGCGCGAGTCAACCCAGTGAGTTTGTGTGTTGATTCGGGCAAACTTGGGTGGGTTCAGTGAGCTAAACCAAGTGAATGGGTAGGCACGTGTCTCAAGCACGTGTGGGCTCTCGGGGGTGCCTTATTTCGAGTGGACTTATTTGAAAAACCGAATGTGAGCTCAGTTTTCAAAAATGGATGGGCTTCAAGTAGAACTTTCAAAACAGGGCCTGGGGGGGTATTTTTGAAAATGGGCTTGGGATGTTTTCGAAAGCAAGTTAAAGAGGCCGGCCCGGTTAGATTTTAAGCAGGGGTCTTGAATTTTGGAATGGGCCGGCCAGTTTTCAATTTTAAAACAAGGGCTGGGTTTAAGTGAACCGGGCTATTTTATTTTAAGGACACAAGCCCGGGTTCTTTTAACGGATTGGATTTTGATTATGAACTCGAACCTAGGCCCGGGTTTTATAAAACGGGCTCCCCCTTTTAGCAATTGATGGGCCTAGGGCTCAGATAGTTTGGTTTCGGGTCGCAGGATTCAAGGTTCGAACTGAGGAATTCTGGGGTTGGGTAGGGGTTTAAACAACCTACAAATTAAGAATACTGAGAGTTCAGGTATGAAAAGAGTACAGGGTCTCACCTGAGGTCTCTAAACTCCTCTGGTCTTCTTCTCTGGCAGGTAGGTCTAAGTTAGTCTGAGTGTGAACTATTTCTCTGCTACTTACCTTCTGCTCCTTGGGTTTGTTCTGCTTCTATTGGTGATCACTCCTCTAGAATTCATCCCCTATTCTCTACACTATATAGTGTAGAGCTTTCCTTTACTCTCACCCTCAAATTCTGCAGAGTGTTACCGCGCCCTCCTTTTTCTTTTAAACTAGCAGAATTTCTCCCTTCTAATTCTTCTCTCAATTTGGCAGGGTTTTTCTAAGCGCCATGTTTCTCTCCTTTTTCCTCTATTTCCCCAGCATTTCTCCATGCTCCCTATTTCTCTCTATTTCCCTAGCATTTCTCTATGCTCCCTATTTTCTTCCTTTTTTTTTTTCTACAATGCCGAGAACCTCCCTATTTATAGGGAGGTGGGGTGATCTCCTTGGCGCCAAAATATTCCCATCCTAATAGAATTCTCTGAGCTGGGAAAGGGGAATATCTCCTAACCGATTTCATTCTTTTGCATATGATTTCATTTTTTTCATTTTCTTTAATTTTTGGATATCAGCTGCTAACTAACTCTGCCGATTCTCCATTTTTTGCACGCAGGTGAACTTTGGGGAGCCCAGGTGGCAAGCAGAGACAGGAGAGCTTGGACTTTGGCCAAGTTGCAACTCGGGGATGGAGGGCAAAGCATCTGCTAACCCTTTTATTTTTGCAATTAATGTATTTCCCAGTATTGTGATGAACCCCACATGGTTTTGTACCGAGACCACCATTACTTTTATTTTATTTCCATGTATTTTTTCTGTATTTTGTATTTTTATTTTCTACATGCATGTGTATGTACCATCCAGGTTTATTTGTAAAACCTCTTATATATGCCTTCGTATGTTACTTATGCACATGCTCCTTTTCTCTTTTGGGTAGTAAAATGTGACATCCTGTGCTTCTCAACTCGGAACAAAGTTCCTAATGACCAACCTCAGCCTATAAAGCTAATGATTAATAAAAATGAACTTTAAGTCTTGAAATTTGGAATACCTGCTCCATAAAACTTGGACATTAGAAACTCGATTTTCAACCAAAATAGCACTTAATTTTGAAACCTGCACCATGGTTAAAATAATCGAGTTTTAAAATTAAAAAAGGACTCAATTTTCTGAAAACAAAGAATTTCATTTTATTTGGGACTTATCGGACCCTAATTGAAATTAAAAGGAACCTACACTGGGACAAAAATTGGATTTAAAATTAGAAAAAAAAAAATCAATGACCCAATTGACATGGCTCTAAAGCTTAACCTTGATTAAAGATGAAAATTAAGATTTATTTGAAGCATCGGGATGTGGAACCAAAAACGCCAGCAAGGACAAATTTTGCAATTCGAGGTCCTCAATTTAAGGAGATCGTTTTTTTTTTTCAACGAAAACCTAGTTTGGGAGGATTTAAAAGGAACATTTCCTAGAACACCGAGACTTGACTTGAAATGGCAAGACTATTTTGAGATTACTGAGATTTTCAAAATGGGACTCTAATTTTGAAAATGACTTAAAATTGAAACAAACAAAATTCCAATTGGACTTAAAGTCAATCCTATTACATCTGATCTTTTCAGGATAGCCTGGTAAAAATTATGGTGTCTACATCTAGAATTACAAAACCATAACACTCAAATATTACGGTTTATTCAGTTTAGATATTACAGATCAAACATATCAGATATTACATATATTTTAACTCAGATTGTACAGTTTATTCTGATCATTTTAACTGGTTATTTTGGAATCATGATGAAATAGTAAGATATATATAAAGTCTAGTATTATACAGTATCAGACTTTGATGAATCATATCAGTATCAGAGCACGGTACCGTAGCTATTTCAGTTCAGAGTGCAACCATACGTCTCAGATAGAGCATGAAACAGCCGATTGTGCCACAGGTAGTGTAGAAGGCTCCCTCGCGTCCGGACCAGGTGGAGCGAGCCTTTCGTGCTACAGGCATGTTTATGCATACAATTAGACTAGCACTGGCAGGCCAACCAGTGTTTAGTCCCACCTACGGTCGCACAACCAATCATGTAGGGTAAATCATGACATACAGTTTTCCAGGAAAGTTTTCATTGTTATTTATATGTATACAGATTTACAGAATAACAACAGTTATATAATAATACTATAAATATGAATAAATAGAAAGTTTAGATATTACAGTTGTATTTTAAGCCACATAGGTGTGAGTTATACTGTATATTATTTTATATACTATCTCAGTTTCAGTTATTTATCAATATATTATTCATGTAAACTTAGTTGCCACACACTGGTAATAGCATAATTCGTCTTACTAAGAGTTGTCTCATCCCAGTAATTTAACATATTTTAGGTGATCCAATTAGACGAGCATATAAGGCTCGAAGGTAGAGGGGATAGTTATACTGGCCTGTTAGAAGGGTAAGTGGTTTTGGGGAGATGTATTTATTAGTAGTTTTTAGGGGATCTGGTGGAGGATTTTTGGGTAGATATGTATGCATTAATGTTTGAGAAATTACTGAATTCTGGTATTGTAAATATGGGTGTATGACTTTATGTTTTCCACTGCATAGGAATGCTATATTGTGAACAGCAATTTCCTCGGTGCCCACCCAAGGCCTGAGATGTTATAATACATAATACAGGCGTATTAGAGTAATTTTAATATATATAGAAAAAAAAAATGGTTAGAGAATTTGGGTCGTTACAAAATCAGTTGACCCAATTCAAACCAACTGAACCAGTATGTTTTCATGAATCGTTAGTTTTTATTTATTTATTTATGTTATTTATTTAAATTTTTAATTAATTTTTTATTCAAAAAATCATAAAAAATCAGGAAAAATATTTGAGTTATTTTGACCCAATTTTTTGTAAAAAAAAATAGAAAAATAAAATACTAAAAAAATAAAGAAAAGTCTTTAAAATCCTAGAAAATTTTAGAAAAAGTGTTGAAAATTTTCAGGAAATTTCTAGTACATTTTGAAAAAATCTGGGAATGTTTTTAAAAATTCTTTTACTTATAATTTGATGATTTTACTTAATTTTTATGTGTATGCATTATAATAATATAACAAAGGGTAAAGAAGTATTTCATATCTCACCTATATCAGTTATGATGAGAGTTTATTTAATAAGATTCTCTCGTTTGGAAGTCTTATTAGACATTCCTAATCGCACTTTGATTTTTATTTTTATTTATTTGTTTGTTTATTTTTTATTTAATTGTTTATTTCAAAGTAGTTAATTAAAGACAATTAGATATAATTTAGGAATAATTCATGATTAATTAGGTATCGTTCGATGGTGTGCTAGTATCTCCCCCTCGTATAACTGAACTCTCAATCCTAATTCTGGTTAAAGCGGACTGAGATTACTGGTTCCTTGGCCTATGATTAATATAGACACCAATCAATGAATAGTAACTAGGTGATCTAACCACACCTAAATAAATAACAAATTGATAGCAACTCCATCAAAATTTTAATATTATTACTCCTCGCCATTACGACCTTTTCTGGGACGCACACGCACACACACACACACACACAAATATATATATATATATATATATATATATATATATAAAATCTTTGAATTATGATTTAATTATGAGATAGGGATTTTAGTGTAGAAAACTCTAGATTGGAGGTTAAAAAGGAGTTTGAAATGATTAATCTCCATATACTTAATTTTGGAAATTTTGAACAAACCTACAATCTTTAAAAATAATATATGAACATGATATAATAGATTTGGAGGTCTAATTGCACATAAGTAGGTGATTTGGATAACCAGCATTGCTAACGTTATGTATTTGACCCACCAATACCTATAATTAACTGAATCACAAATATCCTTTTTCATTTCTCTTCATTGATAGAGTAAATTCAAAAGAGCCAAATCAAACCGCTTATTACCGAATTGAATAGAGGGTATTACTATAGTAATTCTGGGATCTAAAACTAAATTGGAATTGTTGTTTCACAATTAGTCTGGTTGACTAACTACTCAATTTGACCCAACTATCTTTTATATATATATATATCAATTTGATTTAGATAATTTTCAGTTCATGAACATTAAAAATCAAGTCAATACTTGAAAACATGGAGATGAACTAGAATTGACCAACAAAAAATGATTAATCAAACTTTCAATTCAATTTGAAGAATTATGAGTTTGATTTGAGCTTTTTCAAATATATATAAAATATGTAAGCAAAAAAAGACAGTATTGTTTAAGACATATTTATTCTACTCTCATCATCAACTAAATTTGATGCTAAAAGAATGAAAGCAAAATAAATGCCCTAAAAATTGAATTCATTTATTAGCAAGATGCATAAACACTTTTTGCCTTTTCATTCTTTTAATTTTTTTAAAATTTTCTATTTTTGGAATTTTCCTTTTTTTGGTTTTTTATTTTTATTTTTGAAGTTTTTTTTTTTAATTTTCCTATCTTTTACAATTTCTCTGAATTTTAAAATTTTACATTTTTTGGGTTTTTTCTATAATTTTCCATTTTTACATTTCTCTATGGTTTTCTATTTTAATTTTTTATTTTATTTTTTATGTATCCATTGGAGGAAGAAAAGAAGAAGAAAAAAATGTTGGGGGGTTTAACTTGAAAAGGGGCTGGCAAGCCCTTTGGTTTTGCCATTCAAAACCTGATATTTCTTATTTAAGAACTTTTGGTTGTGTAATATACGTTCCTATTGCTCCTCCTCAAAGAACTAAAATGGATCCTCAATGTAAACTTGGTATTTATGTTGGTTTTGATTCTCCTTCTATTATTAGGTATCTTGAACCTTTAACAGATGATTTGTTTAAAGCATGGGTTCAAAATTGTCATTTTGATGAAGTAGTATTCCCTACATTAAAGGAAGCAAAATCAGTGTCAAAAGCACAACATTTTTTTTTTTTTAAAGAATGGCGGCACCTCCATTTATTTATTGATAAACCCTCACTTTTGGCGAAAGAATACTGTGGTTACAAGATAATCAAAGGGAGAAACAAAAAACAAAACTTTACAGGCCTCCCAAATAACAACACAAACATCCGGCCAAAATAGGATTACAAGTCCAATCAAATCAAAACAAAACAAGGACCTACAAAACAAATATCACGCAACAAAAAAAAACAAAAGATAAACAACATAAAGCATAGACCAAAACCAATAGGAAATCAGCTAAACATACCTCGTATAAGTCGTACCCATCTTCTCCAATTTATATAACCCATTGATAACTCTAGGGAGTTGACTACTATTTGTAAACAACCTATTCCTCCCCCTAGCACCTTGACGAGTCAAGGCATCTGCCACTATATTTCCTTCTCTATACCAATGCTTTATCGAAGAGTCTACTCTCTCCAATAAACCAATTAGCTGCTCCCAAAAATCTCATAAATACCACAAGAAGCACCTACTTGATCTTATCCAATTTACAACAATCTTTGAATCACATTCAATATCAATACTAGTATGGTCCAAATGTTTGCAATTCTTTATTCCCTCCAATACAGCTCTCAATTCAGTTTCATTATTTGAACAAGAACCAAAATATTTTGAAAAACCAAACACAAAAGAACCTGTATAGTCTCTAAGGATGCCACCACCACCCGCCGGCCCTGGGTTCCCTAAACTGCTCTCATCCAAATTTAGTTTCAACCTCCCTTACCCTGGTTTTCGCCATCTCACACATTGCATAGTTTTACTTCTTTTATTCACAATTTGCACTTCTAGATTCTGCAATATCCGAAAATCAGCATCCTTTAACTGAGTCAATCTTGTCATGTTCCTACTCAAAACCCCCACCCAATACTTAATGAACAACCATACATCTGTACTATTCTCCAATTTTCCCTCCATTCTAGCCACACATCTCCTTCTCCACAGCCTCCAAACTACTAAACAAGGAATCAAACACATCAATGATCCCAATTGAGAAAATATGGAAGCCCTATTAAACCACATTTGGACTATTTCTTTCTAACTTTGTTGTCTAAGAAAAGGAACACCAACCTCCACCGAAACCTTCCTCCAAACCTCAGTAGCAAGGTCTCCCCTATTTAACACATGCTCCATATCTTCTGGCTACCTCATCTCACAACAATTACACGCTGAAGCCAACGAAACCCCCACCCTTCTCACCTTTTCGTCAACACTTAAGCACTCAAAAGCGGCCTTCCACATGCAGATAGCAATTTTCTTCGGTAACCATTTATTCCAAACCCACTTTGCCCATTCAAACTTTGGAGCTCTAACTCTGATAACATCCCATGCGAACTTTGTATTAAAGCAACCATCCTTTTTCGGGAGCCATAGCAGTATGTCTGAAGAGTTTCTAAGATTTCCCACCTTTTCCATCACTTCTTCCACTTTATTATACCCCAGAATCCTCTGCAAATTTTCCACATCCCACGCATTATTGATAACCAAATCTTTTAATTTGATATGTGAATGTGCACCATCTGGACACTCTGCAAACAAATGTCCCAAATCTAGAAACTTATCATACCACAAATTTACATCTCCTTCTCTAACCTTCTACTTAGATTTACTTAACAGTTCAGGCATACCCTGCATAACTTTCCTCCAAAAGGAAGAATCTGATCCATGAGATCTGCAAAGAGCAATATGTCCTCCTTTCACATATTTAGCTCTAAAAAATCTAGCCCATAAATAATTTTGAGTTAATAAATGCCAACCAAACTTCATGAACAATGACCGTTGTATTTCCGAAATGTCCCTTACTCCTATGCCCCCTCCTCTACAGGAACACACAATTTCTTTCAAGCCCTCAATTTCATTTTTTCTTTTCCATCCTTAAAACCCCAGAAAAAAGAAGCAAACATACCTTGTATCTTTTTTAGCACCAGTTTTGGGACATTTAGAACAGCTAACAGATGCAATGACATACTCGACAACACATGTCTCAACAAAACTAGACGACCTCCTTGAGACAACAGTCTACTTTTCCAGCCCTTAACTCTCTTACTTATTTTTTGAATTAAAGGGTCAAAATGATAACCCTTCAATTTACCATCAACTATCGGCACACCCAAATACGTAAAAGGAAATTTACCTCACTAAAACTAGTTTCTTGAAGAAGTTCTCCCTTCCTCAGAACACCCAACTTCTTTGAGAAAAAAATGGCTAATTTATCTTTATTCACCCTGAAATTAGGATAGCTTCCCAAGAGGGGGGTGAATTGGGAATTTAAAAACTTTCTTTTTAATCCCTTTTAAAAATACTTAACTTCTTTTATTATTTATCTAATTCTTTTACTTGTTTGTTTAATTTTTCAAACACACAATAACTTGGTTTCTTTTATACATTCAACAACACAAGCACTTAAACAACTAAATCACCAATCAACCTTTCAATTAATCACACTATCCAAACTAACCAAACACAATTTGAAGGCAAACAACCAAACCAAAATTAAGATATACAGTAGTAAGAAATTAGGATGGTTGTTTGTTTATGTATGCCTTATAAATATGAATCAAGCCTCGTAGTTGAATGATATGCTTGTTAAAATAAATTTGCTTCTTTCATATGATTTACAACCACACATTCACACTCTTCCCAAAATTCAGAATTCAAATAAACTCTTAGTTAATTTTCTTTAGGTGTTTTAACCAAGTAACGTACTCCCGTATGGTTTCCGCAAAGTATGGTTTAACCAACATACTCCCTTTCGGTTTCCGCAACCCAAATCAAAATTAAACTTTAAGTTTATTTGATTTCCAAATAAACGTAGTGTATATGATTTCAAATTTAAACCATCCACGCTATATAAATATGCTGAAAATAAAGAGTAAGGGAAAGAGAGAGTGAGACACAGGATTTTACGAGGTTCGGCTTCAACACAGCCTACGTCCTCGCCTTTGGCAAAACCACCAAAGGATTCACTAAACCTGTTCCTTTACCGGGTGGAACAATACCTTTATACACTCTTTCAGAAGGCTAGAGCAGCACCTCTCTAAGCGATAATCCCTCGCCTAGCCAACGATCCAGCAAACCTGGAATCGTCACAATCTACAAGAATATAATATAAATTCAATGGTTCGTTTAAAAGAGAAATGGAATTGCAACCCGGAACCGAACTTTGATATTTTCAATCTACCAAAAATGTAGAATTCCTCTCCAGCAAAAGATGTGAGCAAAGAAGAACTTCAGAAGAATTTCAGCACAAGATGAATTTCAAATTTTGTCTGATTTCTCTCTTTTCTTGTGTTTTCAAGTATTGTATTTTTTCATTACCCAAAGAGTTATTTATAGGCAATTTAAAAGATCAACTTCCACATCAAATTAGGTAAACTTTGAAAAAACATTTAATTTTGAATTTCAAAATTTTGAAAGATCAACATTCACATCAAATTAGGTAAACTTTGAAAAAACATTAAAATTGTTGACTAAATTTTGAAATTCAAAATTTTGAAAGATGTTGTCCATATCAAATTAGGTAAACTTTGAAAAAACATTAAATTGTTGATTAAATTTTGAAATTCCAAATTTTGAAAGATGTTGTCCATATCAAATTAGGTAAACTTTGAAAAAACATTAAATTGTTGATTAAATTTTGAAATTCAAAATTTTAACAAGAAGCTTCCCTTTGAGATCTAAAATTTGCTCCACGTGGCAGTCATCTGCCATGACATGGCAATCATCTATCATAATTAAAATTTAAACCCAGAATACTTTAATTAAACCCTTTAACTTGCCAGTCATCTGTCCATTGATAGACAGTCATCTGTCAGGTGCACTGCTTATCAGAAACTCACTTTTTATTTTGAACACTTTCCTTCCGTTAAGACCTTTGTTACTTTAATTTCAAAAACATGTTTTAAGCTCTTTAAAACAAAGTGTTTCTTAGTTTCTTTTGATTTTATAAGAGCTTCACATATCTAAATGACATTTGGTTTTGAAGTACTTACAACAGTTCTTCTAATTATGGTCTTCTTAAATCCTTCAGCCTCCTTCAACCTTTTGAGGTTTACTTTTGACTTTGGGTTTGCTTGCCCTTAAACTTCTTCATTTGTTATTCATTGCCTTCAATATTCTGAGGTGCTTTCACTAGATTAACATTGAGCTTCAACTTATCAACCTTGAGAGTTCTTTTACCTAAAACACATCACTTAACATCATATGTTAAAGCATCCTTCATTTTGTTATCATCAAAATAGGATTGAAAACTCTAGTTAAGTCAACACACCCTTTGGCCAATCCAGTTTTCATACTCCTTAATCACATCCATTATCTCTCTAGCAGATTTTTTTCTAGCATTAGCAAATATAACAACATCATCCGCATACATTAAATGTGATATAATAGGTGCACCACACGGATGTGCAAACGGTAAAATCCACTTCTGAGACAATCTTTTTTAAACTAATTTAGAAAAAACTTCTTCCATGATGATGAAAATATACAACGACAACGGATCCCCTTGGCTCAAGCCCCTTTTTGAATTGAAGAAACCTTTATACGTGTCATGCATCATGACAAAAACCAAGGAGTAGAAATACAATTCTGAATCAACTTACAAAACTAGTCTGGAAAACCAAGAGTATGGAAAATCTGATCTACCACCTGCCACTCCACTCAATCATTCGCTTTGCTCATATCAAGCTTTAGCATTATATTACCTCCTTACACCCGCCTATGTAATAATTTTGTCATCTCTTGAGCAAGCGTTATATTTTCAAAAAAATACTCCTCCGTTTCACAAAAGCACCTTGTTCTAAAGATATTAAATCACTCATCACCAACGAAAGCTTACCAATAAGGATTTTGGAGAAAATTTTATAGATTACATTACAAAGGCTTATCAGGCGAAATTTATCAAACAATTAAGGATCCTTTACTTTAGGAATAAGCACTATGTAAGAGGAACAAAAATACCGAGGCAACATATCACCTCTGAATAATTCTCTTACCGCATCCATCACATCATTTTTAATAATCCTCCAACAGGTAATATAGAAAAAAGACCCAAACCCATCCGGTCCCGAGCTACTATTCACGAAAATAGAAGAAATAGCTTCATAAACCTCCTCCTCAGTCGGTCCTCCCCTCAATCGACCTATAGACTCCACAGAAACCACCGAATGGATAAGACCGTCTAGATTTGACCTTTGCACTGAACTATTTTGCCTCAAAATTTGCTCAAAATAATTTACAGTCTCATCATGAACCATCTGCATATTTTCCAACACCGAACCATCAGTAAGCACCATTGAATTTACACAAGAGTTACGTTTTTTTTGCGTAATCACAGCATGAAAAAACTTTGAATTCTAATCACCATCAATCAACCATTTCAATTTTGCTTGCTATGCCAACCTAGCCTCTTCCCTTTTCTACCAAACCTCCAATTCAACCTTAGAAATAAGGAATTCTTCTTCAACTGATTCTGAGTACTATGTCTGTAGTAAATTCTCATATTTTTCCACCCTTTCCTCCAACTCTTGAATAAAACCACCAACACGCCCAAAAGTCTGTTTATTCCACACCCTAAGTCTTTGTTTTAACTTTTTCAATTTACCTGCCAATTTACACAATCCTAAATCCGCCACAATGTGTTCTCTCCAAGATGATTGAACCATTTCCAAAAAATCCCCATGCGACGTCCACATTTTTTGAAACCTAAAAGGCGCTGGCTCATACCTCTCCATACTCGCACACAGCTGTAAAATGATAAGAGAATGATCTGAAGTATTTCTTTTCAACAAAGATGTCTTAGCTTCACCATATTTTATAGAAAAAACATTATTAATCAGCACCCTATCCAGTTTTGCCCAACTTCTCATCAAGCTTTGTTGGTCGTTACACCATGAAAATTGACTTCCTTCGAATTTGAGGTCCTATAAACCACATCTATTAATACAACCATTGAATTTAGCTATAGACAAACCCAAGCGAAGTCTGCCTCCAACCCTTTCCTCATCTGACCGAATTACATTAAAATCCCCCATCACAACCCAAGCCACATCAAAACTCGACAGCCCCTGAAGTTGTTCCCATAAATCTCTTCTCTCAATATGATAACATTTGGCGTATACAAAAGTAAGAAGCAAAGAGCCTCTATGTAACGCCCCGAACCCTTAAACCCGGGTCCAATGCGTATACCTGATAAAAATCCTGACATTCCATAATTCCATACATACGCGGCGAAAAACATAAATATAATCTCCATATAACATAATACCATAAAACCATAATATACCAAAGTTTTCTATTTTCTATCTAGAATCCATAATATTCATCCATCACCTGCATTTTTCGTAGCTACATATATCTCCAAAACATTCCAGTATGTCCACAAACATTCCTTTCATAACTGACTTAAAACATAACAATATAAAACATAAAACATATATATTTACATCTCCAAAATAGTATCAATATATACCTTGTTTCTTATACAGTCCTAAAAAATGCTAAAAATACCCTCGAGCTCCTAAGTCCGACCTCGAGGATGTCCTAAAAAGAAACATTCATATTCGGGTGAGACACATCTCAATAAAGAAAGAAACATACATATTAAAACAGTGTGTGGCTAACATGAGGTATATAGATATCATTTTAATACATTTGCAAATCATTACATAACATTGAAATCATTTTCTGAACCTAAAAAATCACATGCAAAGGTTTAACACACGAGATTACTCAAGAATAGGGGTGATTACCCGCCCATACAAGTAGCACCCCTCTACTCTGATACATAAGTAACCCTAAGGTCACAACTAAAGCATACTAGGGCACTTATCTTACTCTGTAAGCCCTCAAGTGTTAGATTAATCTCGTACTCACGCATTCAACAATAGTTTACCGGTAAAGGCCCTAAGGATAAGGAAATCTACCCGCCCATACAAATAGGTTCCCTCTGCCCTAGTATGTTATGCAGCCACTGCCACATCTGAAGCTACTAGTGCTCTCACATTTCTCAGCAAACCCTCAGGCGAAGAGTTCGTCTTGCCCAATCATAATATGTTCTACATACATACATACTTCTAATATCATAATACATCATTCTTTTCTATCATTATACATTCATACCCATTCATTCATGTTTATAACTTAACTTTACATTTCGTTTCACTTTAAGTGACTTTTTTCCCATTTGTATCATTCACGTTTCACATTTCATTTCATTGCATTATCATTCCATTGTCATTTCATTGCATAAAATTTCATTTCATTACTTCGTACTACAGTTGGTCTTTAGCTATCATCAGTTAGTTTCCACATATAAATGCGCTAGAATCTGCTACAGTTAGTCTACATAGAAATGCACTAGAATCTGCTAACATGGCTATCTTTTAGTTGTCTTACATTTACGTGGTTACATTTAACATACACAAGCAACATTGTCCAAATCATATTTTATTCTTAACACTTTACTTGCTTAGTCTGCATCTCATACATTTAACATATATTTGCACCGAATCTCATGCCACACAATATAACAGTAAAATTCATATACATTCCTAAAAAAAAATAAGCCAACCAACATTTAACATTTATATACTGAAAATACATTTCATTCCTTACTTACTTCCTTAGAAAATTCATTTTCACTTTCATTCGTTTACTTTCACATATACATAACTATGTAAACAATCCTAGGCTCAGAAAACATAAATTTCATGGTTGGCATTTTAAACCCACATATAAACATAGATAAATAAATAAGACATAATCGATTTTAATTCATGAAAAACCTGATTTAATATATAAATTTCCCCCTTACCTGACTTTCAACTACGCTTGTAGGATCCCCGCACTGATACCCACACAGCGTCCACCTGGACCCTGAATCCAAAAATCCTAACTTAATTAAAATAAATTTTAATTAACTTAAATCTTAAGGAAAATACTTATTTATTACTTCTTAGGCTCCAAATAACAGCATTCCTTAAGAAAATCCCAAAATAACTAACTTGCCCTGATTTTGGGATGTTTCTCAAATCTCACAACCCAACAATTAGCTCCTACAACCCTGAAGAGAATGATCCCAAGAACCTCCTGGTGCTTCCGGATCATCAAATCGGGTCAAAATCGGCCCGAAATCGAAGAGAGAAGGTTGGAGCTTCGTTTTAGAGAGAGAGAGTTCATGAGATTTCACGTTGAAAATGAAGAACAGCCTATTCATAGGCAGGACTTCGTCGACGAGACACGTCGATTCGTCGACGAGGCACTATAGAGACTTCGTTGACGAGAAGATACCTTCGTCGACGAAATTCAAGGATTCCAAAATTCTCTCTCGGGATTTCTTCGTTGACGAGAAGCAGACTTCATCGACGAGATTAGAAGGACACTCGTCGACGAATACAGGACATTCGTCGACGAGGCCTGTTTTTCCTTCTAATTTCTTTCCTTTTTCCTTCATTATCCATTAATCCATTTCATTTATCATATTCTCTAATTATTTAAATTCTCGGGTCATTACACTTTATCCTCTTTTAACAAAATTATCACATATTGATTAGAGGCACCCACCTAATCCACTTGAACATCCTCTTTCCAGCACAGCCAAATCTTCCCACCTTCCTCTACATTAGAGTAAAAGTTAGTAAATTGCAAATACACCGCCCACCTTCTTATCTTTTCTATATCTTGAAAAGGTTTCGAAACTTCCAAAATCAAAACTTTCTGATCTTTCACAATTCTGTCAAAAGCACAACATGAGATCACATGAAATGTTATGAGTTTATTTCATTTAGATTTTGGCACAAACCAAAGTGAACTTAAAGTTCAAAAGATTATAAATTTGCAAGGGATTGCAAAATAGTTACTATATTCTTTTTGTAGATACCAAGGTCACATTAAAATCTCATATACATGCTGCAAATATTCCTGCACGTATTGATGTCCCTGAAGGACAACAGCCGGCTAATGAACCTAAACCGTAAGTTAAGCATGGAAGGCTTGTTGGTGCAAAAGATAAAACTCTCAGAAGGAGAAAATTGAAATCTGTAAATTCTTCAGAAGAGGTTACAAATGTGGATACTCCATTCGACATTCACAAACCAATTTCTCCTGAAAATGAAATCCTTATTATAAAACCTCCTGAAGAGGAATCTCCTAAACAAAAAAAGCCTAAAGTGACATCCATTGAAAAAGTACAGGTACTTGGAAATAATAATGAGATCTCAATTTATTACACAAGAGAAATGTGAGATAGAAATAAAGTTGTTATCAACAACACATTTGCATTTGCAGTAGCTATTGACATTACCAAAAGTAATGACGATCGTAAACTTAAATTTGTTAATGAATGTCGATATAAAAGTGATTGGCCAAAATGAAAAAAGACTATCACATCAGAATTAAACTCTCTATCAAAAAGATAAGTTTTTGGACTTGTAGTCCACACACTTGAAGATGTCCAACCTGTTGGACATAAAAGGGAATTTGTGCGTAAGCGAAATGAAAATAATGAAACTACTCGATATAAAGTAAGGCTTGTAGCACAAGATTTCTCATAGAAACTCGGAATTGATCATGAGAAGACATATTCTCCCATAATGGATGGAATCATTTTCATATTTTTAATTGGGCTAGCAGTCGCTGAACGACTGAGCATGCGTTTTATGGATGTAGTAACAACATACCTATATGAATTGTTGGATAATGAAATTTATATGATAATCCCTAAAGGATTTAAATTGCCGAAAGAAAAACCCATAAATTTACATATAATTAAACTTCAACGTTCTTTATATGCATTAAAGCAATCTGGACGCATGTTGTAAAATCGATTAAGTAGTACCTTGTAAAAGAATGATTCATAAATGATAATTCAATGTATGAATTAAAATTAAATAAATTACGATGGAAATAAAATAAAAAAATTATATGATAAATACATAAAATTATAAAATTTAATTACATTTCACTTTATTTTATTACAAAAAATCATTAAATTATAAGATTTACCTTAATTACAATATTTGTATACTCTTTTCAATTACAATGCAAAATGATTGAGGGCTCCCTTGAGTGTCCCAAGAGAATTATAAATTACTCCACTAGTCCTATCATTGATATTCATTGTATGAGCAATTAACATATGAATGGTGGGGCTGTGACATGAAACGGCAACCTATCACCCAAAAATCAAGGTTGCCAAAATTGAATTATTGATGGGAGGTCATCAATTAAATCTTTCATTTTTTTTTTTTTGTGGGACCCTTAGAAGTTGTCATAATGCTTGAACATTCTAATTTATCGAGAGGATCGTCCGAATATTCCTGTGATTATTTTACACTTTTTTTTTTTTAAGATACTTACATTTATCAAGATTTGATAAAAATATTAAGATTTCTCTTAAGATTACAAAAATTCCACATACTCCGCTGAAAATTGTCAAAAAGTGACGAACCTCCTATTAAAAAATTTGTCTTTTTACAAAATACAATGAGAGGTTTGTGTTACAAAATATAAGGGAATATTTGTATCTTTTAAACAAACCTTAGGGAGGTTCTTGAAAATTCTTAAAACCTCACAAAAAGTTTGTCTTGTTGCCAAATCTCGAGAGAGGTAAGTGTCTTTTACCTTTTTTATTTATTTATTAGAGGTTTAGGTACGATTTACACAACGCAAAATAACATATCATACCCTATATCTTTTCTCAATTTCCTTTCGTAAACTTAAAAATTAGATAAGTTTAATATAAAGATTTGAAGTTCTTATTGTTGAAATCTTAATAGAATAAACAAAATAAGATAAGTCATCTCCTCCTGTCTTTTTGGTTCAACAAAATCACTCTAAATGAGTCTCACCTCATAGACTCCACCTTCAATCCTGAATCACTATTTGGAGTGATTGTAATGGACAAGAAAGTTTGATGGGAGAAGGATGTTAGTCCTATTGGAAGACCTAATTTTTTCTCGAATGGAACATTAGAGGATCGTTTAAGTATTCTTGCAACCCTTTTATACTTATTTTCTTTTTTCCTAGTTGAATAGACGTTCAATGCTATTTACACAAAATAAAACGTCATATTTCATAACATACATCCCTTCTTGATTTCCTCTCCTAGACTTAAAAATCGAATTAATTTAATATAGAAACTTGAAGTTCTTGCTCTTGAAATCTTAATAGAATAAAAAAAAAACAAATAAGTCACTTTCTCCTACCTTTTAGCCTAATAAAATCACTTTAAACAGTGGTCTCATCATAAGCATCACATTTAACTCAATAGAATTTTTGTTTGGAGTGATTTTAATGGAAAGAAAGTTTGACTTCAATCCAGTTATATTACTGTTTGGAGTAATTTTTTTTTTTTTTTCCAATGGAATATTTGGTATGAGAATGGGTCCATGCAATGAAATTGGTAGCCATCATTACAGGCATGAAGAAATAATCCTGAAAATTGATTTTGTAGTATGTATTAATTGTACTGCCATTGTCTTCAAAGGCTCCACCGGGGATGGAGGAATCAAACCTTTGTTTTTTCCTTTGTTTTTTTCATCAGCTGCTTGGCCTGCTCCTCTATGATTTCTGAGAGACAGAATAATAAATATCCTTCTTCTTTTGTATACCTATTTGAAGTTATGAACAGGACAAAGCTAAGCACAAAAACAATGCAAAGCAAACATATTCATGTTGTTTTTGACTTTGAAACTTGGGAAAAGGGAGTTTCACAAAATTCTAAACGGAGATCAAGATCAGTTAAATGGTTAAATTTTAATTATGGGTGTACCCAAAATTTTAATAAAAAAAATATATATATCAAATTTTACGAACTTAACACTCGCGAGTATGAGACTAGTCTATAGGTTGTATCCAAGTCATACATGAGAAGAACTCCATTTTCACATTCATAAAAGATTCATATGATGCCGAATATCATGAATGAAACAGGATGAATCCTTGCTTAACCATGTATTTGCCATTTATTATTCCTACTTTCTCTCCCATTTCATACTAAACATCATATAAATTAAACTTGAGTTCCAAAAACATGAACTTTAAATTACATTCTCCCAATCCAAATTCCAAACTAAGATAACATTTGACTAAGACTTGGAAAGGAGAAAAAAGAAAGAAATCAAGTGAATATATATATTATTATCCTGTTTTGGAAGTGAATATATCATTATTCTATATTGGATATATTATTATAAAATGGATTTGCAATCGATGGGATGGATGGACTTCCCTTTAATTTTCCAAAGGACCCTCGGATCTAAAAACACATATTTTGCGAGTTCGATTTTCGGTGGGCAATCAGCATCATCAACCTCTGGATCCCACCCCAAACGGGGCCCGAGAAGGCAGCAAATTGAAAAAGGACACCTGCAAACTGCAATGGCCAATGCATGGTGGGGGGAAAGGAAAGGAAAGGAAAGGATTGCAATATTTGCAGAGCGGTGAAAGGAAAGGTAGCAGAGGAGACGAGGGTGTAGGGTAGGGTAGGAGCCCAGACTTCAAGTCAATGCCCTGTAGAGGTCAGTGAGATGATAAGGACACTCATATATTGTGTAGTATGTATACTACTATTCACTGCAATCCCCACACTCACTGCCCCCAAAGAGGAATTATGGTTTTGGATTCCTTTCCTCCATGGACCTAACCTAAACCCCCACCTCTTCTGTTTTTTTCATGAGAGAGACCTCCAAGCCGTGTCCCTTCCAGGTAGCCTCACATCACTCCACGTGTCCACCTCTTGTCCGTCCGATCATGCTCACTGAGCCCCCGCCCAAATGATCCCACCATCAAATTTGGATTTATTTATATGTATAATATTCCAGTGTGATATCTGCGGGTTCTTAAATTTTCATACAATAATAATGAGAAAAACAAATTATGAAACGACGTAAATTTTTTGTTCGCTGCATTAATTATTTTTTGATATATCCATCTTTCGTTATCAAATCAAAAAATCACTCTAATTTAGCAGTTTGGTCTAAAAGCCTGATGATTCAATCCCTCAATTTTGAATTTATGGTTATTTATAACTTGAAAAAACTAATCCAAACCACCGAAATCACCTGCATAGAGGTTCAATTTCAGCTTATAATTTCTTCCAATTTGATTTTATAAAGAAACATACCAAACCAATCATACTCACTCCTACCCTCTGGGTGTCTCTCTCTCTCTCTCTCTCTCTCTCTCTCTCTCTCTCTCTCTCTCTCTCTCTCTCTTCTGTGTAAAAAGTGAGGCTGTGAGAGTGGCTAAATTATTGAAGCACAGGGACATGATCACATGACAGCCAACACCCAAGCAGGCTATCCCTCTGGTAGTACTGCATTATTTTATGTAAAATAATAATTTAAAAAAAGAAATAAAAAAATTAAATTAATACTACTAAACAAATTTAAAAAAAAAAAAAAAAGCAAAATTACATCTCACACCGGCACATACTTGTTCTCCAGCTCCAAAAGGAAGTGATAAGGAAGGTGGGGTAGGAGCTCAACCCATCCTTCTGACTCTTTCCAAGGGGGGGGGGTTC
This sequence comes from Malania oleifera, assembly GCF_029873635.1. Lineage (NCBI taxonomy): Eukaryota > Viridiplantae > Streptophyta > Magnoliopsida > Santalales > Ximeniaceae > Malania > Malania oleifera. The sequence continues at coordinate 14,632,044 of NC_080418.1, forward strand.
TGTGACAGTCTAAACAGCAGCCATTGAATAATCCTCACTTTCATTTGACGAGGAAAGGGAGAAAAATATTACACAAAAAGAATTCTTTTTTTTTTTCCTATTCAGATGACTAACAGAACAGATCCTCAGACGCACCACTGCTCCTTTAGGAAAGAGTAAACAAACAAAGATTACAACACTTATGACCCACACGACCAAACTCACCAACCCAAACCTGCAAATCACTTGTTGCTTATTTCCCAATTCTACACTAGCAGATGGACTTCTATCTATTTATATTTTATATTTATATAAATATATCATCCATATATACCCGAATGGGTTTCCACCGGCCCGCCCGACCTGATAGCTTGGTCTTTGATTGCTGAATGTTGAAAACACCATTAATCAGGTCTTGTCCACCCACTCATTTTCAGCAGGAATCCTTCCTGAGCTGATGGTGCCCATTTTCCCAAATGAGCCCACCGCCGATAAGCCCTTGAAACTGCTGCTGCCCTCGCTCAGGTTCCGGGACTTTCTCAATCTTCTTAGCCTAGGGGAGTTGGCTTCCAGGTCGGCATCGTCGCTGTCAGTCTGCGTCTGGACTACCACCAGCTGGGCAATGCTGCTCCGGCAAAATGGGCAAAGAGGGGCAGCAAGGGAGGCAGTTGTTGGGTTGGGCTTGCTGTGGCAGCAGAGGGCCAGTGTGCATTGCGCACACATTTGGTGGCCGCAGTCTTGTACTTCAATTGTGCAGACTTGATCAAAGCAAATGCAGCACAATTCTGCAGCATCGCTTGCCTGCGCAACATCAGTGATGATGAAGTTAGTATAACTCTGATTGGTTTTTGTAGAACAAGGTATAGTGTGGCATTAGAACTATTACTGAATTTGGCAATCGTGACACAAGAGACTACATTTTCCAATCCAGCAAAGTATAATAACCACTGGCATCTCGCTTTAAGCTTACTAGTTAAAACTAAAAAAGATATTCTGGAGTTTGCATAATGCTAATTATATTTAGTGGTATGAGATAAAATATTTAACCCTGCTCATTGCAAAGATATATTACTCTGTGCTACTTAACGTAGAGAATCAAAAAGGACCCACAAGTTAAAGCATTTACACCTCAAATTGGGGCAGTAAAGTGCAGGAATTAGGAAAGCATATTGGATATTTTATGGTTGGAGAAGGAAAGCATATGAAGCATATGAAGAAAAGCATCATATTTCAGTCAAGTATCTAATCATGGTTAAGCATTCTAAAAGTTTTCTATGAAAACTATTGGCAGATGGAACAAGTCTAACTATCAATACAAGCTACAGAAATCTTCGAGTTCAAAAAACCAACATTTGTTCCCGCATTAAATCTTAACTAAACTCAAAATAACTTGCCCGTGATATTTATGGAAATCCTAGAAATTTTGAAGCCAGTGCTTTCTTTGGATTTATGACCAAAGTAGAATCTGCCTACATGAAAAAAAATTCAACACGTTCAAGGAAGTAATGCCCAAATACCTCAGAGATACTGTCGTCCACCCCAGCATCGGAACGCAGCGGAGATGGAGGCAAACAAGCTGTTCCCTTCAAGATGTCCTTCTCCCTCTCCCTGTTAGCATCCATTAATGCCCGTTCTAATAGAACTTTTGCTTCCTGATTAAGCTCACTGATGAACTTCAAAGGTGCTGGCCAGATAAGAGGCTCAGCTGAAGAAGGATTGAGTAAAGCTGCACATGCTCCATGCTTATGCTTCAAGGCAACTACATATGGTATTCTCCTGCATAATCCCGACAGACAAAGTTCAGCCCAATAAGTTCAAGAAGCCTAGTCTGCATATTAGACTTGAAAAATAACAACACAAACAACATGGGAATTCAATTAGAAATGGGGAAAATATCTTGATGCACATTAGGTAATTTCATAAAAATTAAATATCTCCATTACATTCCATAAGGCATTTGAAGATCCAGAATTTTATGGAATCCGCTGTACATAATTTCACTATCATTAATGTTGATGGCCCCATTTGGAATGACATTAATACAAGAAAAGAACACAAACCAAATGGGGGGCAACAATTTGCTTTCCAAGCGATGTGTCAACGGTCCCTCAATGTAATAAACTTTAATCAGAGAAAATATTTTCGATTCCAACCAAAAAAAAAACAAAAAATGACAACTATTTCCAGATCTTATAGGTTAATCAGGAAAAACGGAATATTCTTCAACAAAAAATTTAGTACATGAACAGAATTAAAACTCAGTAATTAGGAAAAAAATTTAACAATAAATACCCGGATGCATCTCTTTGAAGTCGATCTGCGCCCCAAGCTAACAAGTTGCGGATGCAGTCCATAGACCCAGCTCTAGCTGCCAGATGAAGGGGAGTGCTTCCAGGGCAGCTGTAAACAGAACCAAAAAAGGCAACAAATTGACATAACATATATAGGATGATGAAGAAGTCTATGAGGATGAATGGGTTTACCCATATCCGCCTGTTGAAGCACAAACAAGAGCTCCATTATCCAACAAAATATGAACGCATTCCGGCCGTCTTTGCCGAGCAGCTAAGTGCAAAGAGGTTGCTCCTCTACCATCTCTAGTATTCACAAAACGAGCAAATCCCCTGTAATCCAATCTCAATACATTAGCCAAATCAATAGAGGGGGGGGAGGAGAGAGAGGAGGGGGGGGGGGGGGGCTGACCAAGAAGCAGCAACAGGCGTTGTATGGGCAGCAGAAAGAATGGCTTGAAGGCAATCAGAATGACCGTAATAAGCAGCATAGTGCAAGCAGGTTCTTCCGTGGAGAGTATCGAACATCAAAATCTGGTAGTTTTCAGGGATTATTCAAGTTAATTTTTCCTTCAAAATTGATGTTAAAGGAAGAAAATGAGGCGAGGAGGGAATTTCACATACATTGGCCCCTGCTTGGAGAAGTTTTTCCACACAAGAGATCTTCCCGTGCATTGCCGCCAACATAAGAGGAGTCTGAACCGTTCGCAGATAACAAAATTGAAATACAGATAAGAACAGGAAAAAACAAGAAAAAGGAAGAAAAGAAACCACAAGATCAAGCATTGCCACGGAAGAGAGATTTGGCATTCAAACAAAACATTGGGAAACAGAAACCCACCTGCTTGTGACGATTCATCACATCCGGACTGACTGATCGATCCAAAAGCATGGATAGAATCTGCAAGCCCAAAGATCAAACGAAGCCCAGGAGAACCCAACAATGAAATCCCGTTAAAATCTCGGAAAAATTATTAAATTTCAATTTAAGAGGCAAAACCCATTAACGAAAACACATGAAACTAATCAGAGAGCGTCAATTTTCGATGAGGAAACAAGCAAAATTGGGAAAAACCCACCTCGATCTGGCCATTAGCAGCGGCTATGTGGAGAGCAGCGTGGCGATCATAGACAGTGTTCTGGTGCAAGAGAGACGGGTCTCTGTCTAACAAACTCTCGACCGTCTCCATGTCTCCAAACTGAACCGCACTAAACAGCCCATGTTCATGGCCGGCTCTGCAACTAAGCCCTTGACCCATCACTTCCTCCACCCTTCTCTCTCTCTCTGTCTCTGTCCCTGAGCCGTTCACCGCCCGCTCCCCGTCCCGGCTCCCCACTTTATCGTGCGCCAACCTCCGGTAAGGTGGTGGCGTCCATGGCCAAAGGGAAAGTTCGCATTTAAGTACTCTAGTCTAGAGAGAGAGAAGGTCTAGTGAGAGAGAAAGAGAGGCGCGCACAGGGGTCTTGGAGTTTGGAGCAGCCCATGGTGATGACGGGTAGCTGACCGTGTCAGTGAGTAGAGCTGCAGGGGCGGATCGGGCAGGAGTCAGATATTTTCGGGCAGCTAGATTCGAGTGTGTACAGACGACACAAGTGTCTTCCTCCAATTCACAACGCGCTTTGATTATTCAAATGCCATGGGGTTCATACTTTATACTACTTCCCAATTGATCTCAGCCGTCCGCATCTTCGCCACCCCTTTCCTCACCGTCCGATTCACCGCATTTAAGAACCCAAAAAAAAATAACACAAAGTAAACAATTATTAATTCTTAATTTTTAGTTGAGCGTCCTCGATCGTCATGGGGGAGAATAATTCATAAATTAAAAAAATTAAATAATAAATCAGCCTTCCAATTTTAAAATAAAAAACAAAAAAAAGAGAAAAGATTCACTGATACATTGCCACATTGGTACGGGTTATATTTTTCAGAGTTTCAATATCAGCCAATGAGAACCTGCCACGTCATCAAAATTTCACAGGAACCGGTGTGTCTGACTCAGCTCCATTTCACACTGTTTGCCTCTCATGGAGAGGTTTTTCCCTTTTATCTTTAATTTAAAATAATATATTCAATAATACTAATTTGAGAAAATATTTTTTAGAATACCGTATTCTCATTACTTAGTTTAATGAGTTTTGCTTGTCACACGTTACTCAATTCATTGGACTATCATTTAAATCTTACTGTTTGATTTAGCGAAATTTATTTAAATTCCGTTGGATCAAGCAGTGAGATTTACTGTGCTTTTTTTTTTTTTTTTTTATAAATAATCAAAGGTATATTATTTTCAAAAATATTTTTAACTATAATTACAATATGAATTGTTTCAATTCTTTGAGCTCTCCTTAGTTATTTATTTATTTATTATAATAATAATAAATTAAATTTTTTGGAACGAAAATCATTTATTAATTTAAATTTTCACATAGAATAAATTAAAATTTTTAATTTAATTAAAAATATTATTTTTATCATAAATTAATATAACAGTCATACATTATAAATGTATACTAATAACAAGATTATTTTTAACTAAAAATAATTATTATTGAAATTGTTAACTAAAAATCTTAATAATTCTAATTTAAATTATATTTAAAACTAATAATAACATTTATTTAAATACAATCAAATGTCACTTATAAAATAGCAGGTAATTTCTTTGCTTTTAGAATAACAAAGGCACATTTGCCGACCTTCATAACTCCTCTTTTAGTAGAGTACTGTACCTTTAGATTCAGAGACTCCAAAGATGAAATAAGATTCTTCTTCAAATATGGAATGTGTCATACTTTGGTGAGAGTTCTCACAACACCATCATGCATTTTTATTTGTACCATTCCAATCCCAATAATTTTACAAAATGTTATTGCCTACCAAAGCAATCCCACTAAAGCTTGATTCATACGAGGAAACCAATCTCTATTAGGAAATATGTGAAATTAGGATGTTAACCATCACGTAATGATTTTTAAAGCATGCATCACTAGTAAAGGAAAAAATAAATTTAGTAGCTTCATATTCGTCATCGACAACATTTGCTTTCATGCAAACATTATTTATTTGTCAAATAATATCTTAATGAAATTTCTAAAATGTGAACCTGTAACAGTAAAAGGCAACAAATGGATGGATTCTTTTGCTCTAATATATTTTGCATTGGCTGATCTTTATTCAAGTACAATGATCAACCTTCAATAGGAATGAGCCATGTAGCAGTCATTGTATGCTTCTTTCCTAACCATTGTTTCCCTTATTCTTCTTCTTCTTCTTCTGAAGATATAATTAATTAATGGTTAAAGTGTACTAGTAAAGATCATCAGTAGTGGCTTTGATTAGAGCATTTTCTAAATGCTTGATCCATCTTTTTCAGGTAATTACATTTAGTTTTGATCTAGATTTATTTGTCGATTTTAGCAATTATATATATATATATATATATATATATATATATATATATATATATATATATATATATACTTTTCTTCTCATAATTGTTTAGAAAAGCTGAAAACTCTAACCTACCTTGAGACTATACATTCTAGAAGTCCTAAAACTACATCTCTCATTTGATGTGGTCTTCTAGATTTGTACGCCATGTGTGTATGAGATTTGTTTATTTTCTCTTCAACTTGTACGGTTCATTAACTATCTTGCAGATATTAGAGAAGTTACAACATTATACAAAGATAATCTTTTGGCCTTACTAGCATGTTTAACCCCCCCCCCCCCCCCCCAAAAAAAAAAATCAAGTTTGTTGCTTGAATCATTCGCCTAAATAGAAACAAAAATATGACTTTTAATACTTGATAATATCAATATCCATATCCTTTGGATCCAAAGTATTAATGTTATCAAGTATTAAAAGGATGATTTGCTTATCAATTATTTTCTTCATTTATCTTAGATTAATCTTCACTCATTAGTCAATTAACTGTTTGATTTATGAATGGGGTTAGCGAATCCCGATTCAACTAGGTTTTGAACATTGAGCTGGATCAAACTATAGAAGTGTTTGTGCTTATCCAAGTCCTTTTTTTACATTTGTTACCCTCACTATTTTCTTGAATTAATTTGAAATAGATCTGCTCACATAATTTTTTTAACAATGTTTCATATGTGTAGGCATGTAATTGGTTTTGGTCTATACTTTATGTTATTTATCTTTTATTTGTTTTGTTGCGTGATATTTGGCTTGTAGGTCCTTGTTTTATAATCTTTTTTTGGCTGGATGTTGATGTTGTTTTTGGGAGACCTTTAAAGGTTTTGTCTTTTGTTCCTCCTTTTAAATATCTTGTAACCACGGTATTCCTCTACCAAAAGTGAGGGTTTATCAATAAATAAATGGAGGTCCCGTCCTTCTTAAAAAAAAGAAAGGGTAGGCATGTAAGTTCCTTGATGAGAAGTGGTGTCCCAAATTTGTGGTAATTGTTGCTCAGAAGAATCATCACACTAAGCTCTTCCAAGTTGGTGGGTGTCCAGACAATGTTCCTCCTGGTAAGCGCACATGCTGGAATGAATTGGTTCTATCTCGTCAGTTTTCATTTATCTTCCCCTCTCATATTGACCTACTAGTTGGATTGGTTCTAATTAATATTAAAATCAATGCATCTTAATCCCATCCATGTTTTATCTTTGAGATCAACTAGGTCGTTTCCATATGAGATGTACTCGGGAGGACTCTACTATAGTCCAAAAGAATGTTGTAGCTGTAAATACCATGTTTTCAAATGTGAAGTAGTGCCTACCTAAAACATCGTTGTTTCTTTCTTCTTCCGTCTTCTGGTGTCCTGTGGGTTGGGAGATATAAACAAATTCTTAAACTGACTATTTAATGATCCAGAATCCCAGTTACATTTTCACATGTTATTGAGGTGGGATAATTAGAGTTATTTACGCCTTTCAACTTTATATGCCAATTGTAATTATTTTACTGCTTACTTTAATTTGCAGGGGATCACAATACCCACACATTACCATGTGTTGTTAGATGAGGTTGGTTTTTCTACAAATGACCTGCAGGATCTTATTCATTCTCTGTCATATGTGTAAGTAGATTTGGGCCATTGTAATTACTGAAATGATGGTTATTGAACAATTTTAATTAAAAATAAACTTGTTATTAGTGTATAATTATAACGTATGACTGTTATATTGTTGACTAGTGACTCCCATTGTCCATATTCAGTCATGCACTTTGACTTGTTTATTTGTTGTTGAACCAATATTCTATAATATGAATAATATTAAGTAAGTATTGAAGCTTAAAATTTGATATACATATCCACCTTACAACTTACAAGGTCATGTTCTAGTTAACTAATTCTTAAAATATGATTAATTTATCAATAATGTATAAAAATTAAATTATAAATTTATTATTTGTTGTTACAAAACCTAAATTATAATTTTTATTTGTTGTTGAACCAATATTCTATAATATGAATATTATCATTTGGCGTGGTGTGAGCGTCCAATTATATAAAGAATCATTATTGTAAAAATTTCGCCAGAGTCTCCTTTTAAAAAATGATCATATCTCATCCACACACATGTTTAAAGAAAATTTTTTTTCTAAACAATCGATATCAATATGTTCACAAATTTCATTCACAACTTTCATACACATTCAATGTATTAAATTACTGTAAAAATTTCGGCAGAGTCTCTTTTTAAAAAATGACTATATTCCATCCATACATCTATTCAAAGAAAATATTTTCTGAGACAATCGATACCAGTATGTTCACAAATTTCATTCACAGCTTTTATACTCATTCAACGTATCAAATTTCTATAAAAATTTTGACAAGTCTCATTTTAAAAAATGATTGTATCTCATCCATGCACCTGTTCAAAGAAAGCATTTTTCCTAAAATTAATGTAAAAATTTTGACAGTCTCCTTTTAAAAATGATCATATCCATCCATGCACCTGTTCAAAGAACAACTATTCAAATCCATGCAGTTACTAAAAGAAAATAATTTTAATCGGGAAGGTGGGAATGGTCACAACATTCATTTACAACTTTCATTCACACCTGTCATACACAACTTTCATTCACATATACATGTTGTGGAGGTCGTCTCCGATTTCGGGGTGGCTGCCATCTCCGCGATTTATTTGTAACTATTTACATCCACATCTCTCACTCCCTCCTACCTAAAATTATATAATTATACAAATTAATTCTATACTTGCAAATTAAACAAATCATGATAGTATAATTGTTAAAATTCATATCTTAAATTTAATTTTATGTAAAGTTAAATAACATATAATATATATACTATATATGTTGAAATAAATTTTGTACGAACTTAATAGTATTCAAATCTGAAAAGGACATGTTCCAAAACACAACAAGTGGGTTCCCAGACAACATATTACTGCATTATGCATCACATTTTTATTTATTTATTTTTGCAGTCTTTTCATATATCTGTGTCAAATTTTATGACTCCATTAAATCACAATAAAAATAATAAAATTTTAAAATTTTAACTACTTCAAAGTCTGAAGTAAAAACTTATTTCATCTTAGTTCACACTTTAATTGAACATAATTTAAGGATAGATATTTATTACAATTAATATTAAAATATTTGTGATTGATTGTTAATTAAAAATATACATATAAAAATTTCAACCCTAATGAAGAATTATATATTGAGAATAAATGTAAAGCTCAAGCATATTCAAGTTGCTATATTCAATCTACCATATTCAAAATTTGAGATGATAAAATATATATTTTTTTGAAATTTTTATAGGCAGTGTAAAATATTCATGGAGATGGAGATGAATTTACTCAACAATATTTAATAAATCAATATATAACAATTTTAATTTAATAAAATACAAATAATAAAATAAAAACCTTACCTCAGATGGGGGTTCGGATGCACCTTCCAAATAACAAATCGAAATGCAAAATACTATATTATGAATCTATAATAACAAATCTTCAATACGAACGGCCATGAAAAAATCAAGAAAAATAGATATAGGGTAAAATACATACCCCATTTCTATCCTTTTATAACTTACTCGAACGGTCACCTGCAAAACCCCTCGAATGGTCATCTGCTGCTACTGTCATCCCCCTCCCTACCAGACTCTGCTCTCTGTCCCTTCCCTACATTCGCGAGTGAAACGAAAGAGAAAGGAGGAGTTGAAGGCAGTTAAGACAAATCTCGCTAGACCAAGCAGTGAGATTTGTCACACATCACACACTATTCAGTCGTTTCATTTTCTAAGAAAATCTCGCTACTTGGTCCAAGGAGATTTGTCTTGACACGCGTCAATACCCGATTTGCTTAACCCTTTAAATCTCCCTGCTTGGTCCAGTTTAAATCTTACTTGACCAAATAACGAGATTACGTGAGCGTTATTCTGAAAAATATTTTTTCAAATAAAATATTAATTAATATATTATTTAAAATTAAAGAAAAAATGGGAAAAAAACTCCTCAAATGGAAGCTATTAGACGCCTATGATTGAAGAATTTGGTGGACACCACACTAAGTTAAGTTGGGGTGATTTTCATATTTGAGAAATGCCCATTAATTTTAATCAACATTTTTATTGATTAATTAATGATAAAGTATTTAAGCATTGATTTAATGTGTTTTAATTAATAGATTAGTTAATTCTACTTCTGATGTGTTGCCCGCGTGTAATTCTTGGAGGACGGTCCATAGAATTAATGTGCTAAATATTAACCGTTAAAGAGGAATTGACTTGAATGATAATGACCCCTTTGCCAGCCTAACTTGTGGACTCACGCTTCGTGAAATATCTAGGTTGATAATCTTATAATTTTCTCAAATTTCCTACATTCATGAATTTGATACAATTTTTTTTTGAGGAAGTGTAATTGAACATTTGAAGAGAAAAAGGTTTTATTTGGATTGAAAAATTTTACGAAGAAAGAAATTTATTTTTTAATTATATTTTTAAATTAAAAATTTTTTAAAATAAAAATTTATTCCAACACTATTAAAAGTAATGAAAAATTAGATGTTAATAATGTGTAAAATTAAATATTTTGCTCATTGATTTTATATATATGTTATTTTTATTCTCATTTTCTTTGAAAATAAAATATTGAAAGAAGCATATTTTTCCTTCGTTTTCTTGATATTTTCCAACTCACAAACAAGACCTAAAAATCTTCTAAATTTTTTCATCACAATTAATGTCTTGTTATAACATTCATTTATAATGCATGTTCAACAAAATTCATAATTTGGCATTCTAATAATGCACTAAATTATTGACAACTAATCTACTTTAAAAGTAGGTTAAAATCTAATATTGTAAGTGATGACTCAAAGGTCTAACTCACATTTGGAAGAATGATATTTAGCAGAAATTCACACCTTTGATTTGAGTTTTTATGAATTTAAATAAAGTAATGTACAAAATCGTATTGAGTTTTTGTCAAATTCAAATAGATCTAAGCCAAAACTACGCTTCCAAACACTACCTACGTGTTTAACGTTTATGTTATTGTTTTGCGTCATGAAATAGAGTAGATTGGGAATGTATAGAAACTATATAAATATAAAAATTGCAAAAATATTATATTACTCTAATAAAAAAATAGGACATAATAAATAGACATTTTTTGAGTAATATGTGTTATGGATTTAATTTTATTATATTTTGTGAACCAAAATTAACTTTATTAAAATTACCTTTTACTTCACATTTACTTCGTTTTTGTTCCAATACTTTTCTACATGATAACAAAGTCAAAACAAAATAATCCATTATTTTTAACGTCATATATAGTGCATTGATCTATATGTTGTACAACCATACAATATAAAGTAAGTAATAATGAAATTTTATATAATGTTTAGTGTGTTATTAATAATACTATATATTATTAATATTATTAATACTAGGGGTGATCTTAAGGTTACATGTTCGATTCCCCCTTGAGGCATTACGTTGGTAAATTACCAGGGTGCATCAATGGGCTAGTGACTTTCATCCCTCCAGATTTGATGTCACACCATAATATTCAAAGTGACGCGATGATAATTGAAGTCCCTAGGTTATCATATATATATATATATATATATATATATATATATATATAGTGGCATGCACAATTAAATTTTCCCCATCTTTTTTTCACATAGACTCTCATGAACAGGAGGATGGACAGAAGAGAAGAAGCTAGAGAATTTTCCCCATCTTTTTTTCACATAGACTCTCATGAATAGGAGGATGGACGGAAGAGAAGAAGCTAGAGAGGTAATTTTCATCTTTATTAAGTTTTCTTTTATTACTATGGTAATGTGGTTACGTTTGGTACATGAGTTGTCAATTCTTAAAATAGAATTATCTTAGCACATAATTTAATGGATTATGAAGAAAATATTGTCACAAATACCCGAAAGTGCAAGAAAAATTATATACATAGAAAATGTTAGTTCTTGTTCTATTCTATTTTTTATGAAATAAAGCAACTTTGGCATGAAAAACCTCCTTGTAGAATTTTTATAACCCTACAAGACTTTTTTTTTATTTATTATTTGATATGATGTGTGAAGTAACACATTTGAAAAAAATTAAAAGAAAATAAAGACAATCAAAAATTTTAAGTGAGAGGTAATGTCTATATTTGCTTTTACACGAGTTGGTAGCATTCATTTTAACAAAGATTTTCAGTACAATTCGTAATATGACATTCTAATAATATAGCTAATTGTGAAAAAAGAGTCCACTTTAAAGTAGGTTATGTGTAAATATCGTCAATGGTGGCTTAATAATCTAAATGCTTAATATTTTAAGATACCTTCGGCGATGAAACAAAATAGAGTGAATGGTATTTATATTTTATTATATTTTATTTTATTATTATTGTTATTTTTTAGTCATCCCCTACGTAGCCAAGTCTTGGCTCGTATTATAATTATATAACATAATATTACACTTTATATAAAACTAAATTTAGTACTTTTAGTTTTGAAATCCACAAGCCAAGAGTTTAAGGCGAGAGGGGTTTGGTCAAAACTAAATTTATTACCCGCTAGCCAATTAGCGAGTAAGGGTCCACAAGGGCAACGCCTCTAATACGAAATATTTTCTATCGAGAGAGCAACTTATATAATTCCGTGTTTTACGGAGGCTGTCCTATATCCTCGTTTAAAATGTGTTATTCTTAGTTTCAAAAAACACTTCCGAATAAGAGGAGAGTAGAGGAAGGGAGTTAAGACATTCTACTTATATTTATTGCCGCACATAGTGGAACCAGTGATCCGATTTGATTCTAAGAACATACGCAAATTACCGGATCTCGGAAGAAATAAAATTTTTGCCATCAACGCAACTTTTTTTTGGGAAGAAAAATGAGATAATATGTTGTCCACCACTAGCAGTCCATGGCAACTGTAGAGTGAGATCCAAGAACATACACACATCGCACATCTGGACAAATTAGAAGCCGACAATTCAGTTGAAGGATAACAATTTTCCCTTCAAAGCAAGGATTAGATAGATGGATTACCCACCCGACACGGCACCACTTATACTTTGGTCCATTAATTTCACTTCCACATCAGCCTTTATCCTATTTCCTCTTTTTCTTTTCTTAATTATAAAATTAATAAATATATATTATAAAGAGAAAATTGTGTAGTTTTCCACCTAACTGTCGATGATTTCTATATACGCTTCGACGATTGGAGATAAAATAATTTTTCAGAAAAAAATCGTCGACGAAGTACCGTCGAAGCAATCGTCGAAGGGCATATAGAAATCATCGACAGTTTACTATAAAACTACACAATTTATTTTTTAAATATATATATATGTTACATTGATAGAGTATTTGGCAGTCTCAAATTTAAATTTAGGAGAAAAAAGGTACATTCCGTTTAGTTTTGAAAAATATATATTTTTTTTTTTCAATTTCGGTTTTTCAAAGAATTCAAAAAAAATAATGATGTTGTGTTCATTGGTTTTTCAAAGAATTGTAAAAATATAATTTTATTTTTATATTTTTCAAAATTTGTATTAAAAAGATACAAATTAAAAAGTTTGTTTAAATGTACAAAATGAATTTTTTATTTTTTATTTTTAGATTCGAAAAACAATTGTTTCCAATTTTTTTAAATTTTACATAGAGTAATATTTGGGATCATGGATTTTGTTGCTTCGGTTTGGATTTGTTTGGATTTACAAGAAATTCTATATATACTCTACATAAATTAAAGTTTAAAGTTTAAGATCTGAATCTCATGTTCCCATGTGCAAAGTGGTGGAAAGGTATCAGCACGTAAGAAGAGGCATCGAGAGTTCAATTTCAGATAAATACACTCACGGAACCAACGGTACTTGTGGATGGTGAAAATTTATTCTGTGAGCCAGCGAAGACCGTGGATGGTGAGAGTTCGCTTTATGAGCGAGCGGGAACTATGAATGGTAATGGAAATGTGTCACGGGGAACGAGTTAGCCGAACGTCTAACTAATGCACGGAAGTCATGTGCGCATCCGGAGTTTACCCTGATCAGCGAGACCTGGGGGCGGAGGACGCTGATTCGGGTTTGGGGTAGCACGAGGGGGTTTGAAGGGCTCATTGGTGGTTGGAGTTTCTATGTAATAAAAAAAAAAACAAAAAAACAAAAAGTTGCAAATCTAGAAAAATGTATTCTAACTTTTCTGTATAAATAAAATAAAATATATTATGCATTTAAATTTGAATTTGAATTCGTGTACATTTAAAAGAAATTTATTATGCATCTGGGATCATAAATTTTAATTGCATATGAATTCGTGTAAATTTAGATAAAATATAATGCAAAATTATATTAATTTTTTTGAAAATTCACACAAATCCAAATCTAAACTTTAAATTTAACCACTAATTTAATATTAGTATATATATTATATTAGTCATAATCCATACAAATTCAGATCCAAACATCAAAACTTATTTCATGTTTGGAATTATATTAGATCTCGATCAAATATAATAAAAAGTTATATTAAAATTTGTCAAAATTTGTACAAATTTATTCAAATCCAAATTTAAGGCCTAAAATTCAAACTCCCAAATTTAAAATTTGACTTGTATTATATTTTATCTAAATTCACACAAATTTATTTTCTAAATTTAAAATTCAGGTACTGGAATTTTAATTTGAGAAGACATGAATCATGACTTCTTCTAAGTGCCCATTTATTTATATAGCTTAAACATGGTTAGGATGGGAGATTGGGAATTAAAAAATCAGTATCCGCGTGGGAAGTGAAATTACTCGGTTTCCCAAACACACCACTACATGTCCGTCATTATGTCCCAGTGATATCATTGAAGGGCCCTCCCCCACGCCCCACTCCCCAATTTAGGGATTTGAAAATTGAAATTGGAATCCTAAATTACATAATTGACTCCTACAATTTTTTTTATTTATTAAATGCCATATTCAGTTTTAAAATGACAGATACTTTGTTTTTTTTTTTTTTTGTTTCATATTCTTTCACAAAGATTTCAATGTAAAATCTCCCACTTAGAAAACCTCAAACTTTAACTCTTGAAATATGAGCAGAGAGGCACAAATTTAAATATGTGGCTATTAAATTTTCTCATTTAGATATTACTCAGTTATTATAAATCTAATATTTTATTCATACAAATAATGCTGACATTCTATTAAAAGCAAATAGACGTGCATACCAGTTCAAAAGTAGCTTGCCTAAAAATTAATTGAATTCCTTTTATTGATACAAATAAAGGAAATATTCTATTAAAAGAAAGTAGACGTGGCAATAATTTAATGTGCGTCACAGTTCAGAAATAGTTAGTCTAACAATTAATTGAATTCAAAATTATTAATTTAATATATGTATTTATTACAATAAACAAAAAAAACAACTCACATAACATAAATGTGACTATAAATAAAAATCTATGATAGCAAAATATTTTGATATTGTTTCTCATTAATATCTTCTCTGAAAAAATAAAAATGAAAAAACAAAAACAAAACTCATTTCTTTCTTCCTCTCTCAAGCATTAATCCAAACAGGGTGTAAAATTTTTTGTGATTTCAATAATATTACTTCAATTTGAATGTCAGGGCCACTCTGCAATTTAGCTCAAAGCAACGATAATTCTTGTTTGGTTGGCATGACAGCTAAGAGGGTAAACTTCTTAGGTCAGCGTTCATCCCCAGAAATTTTGAAAAAAAAAAAAAAAAACTTCTTAAGTCATGCAGACATAACAATTGTGCTTTTATGTCCATCTGTTCTAATTCTTTTTGTATTTGTTTGTTTGGAGAGAAAATTATTCTTTCCTTAAGAAAATTGTCCTCCAAAAAGTGGAAGAAACTTTTCAGTAAAAGAATGTATGCGTATTCATATAATGTTTGACACTAAATAAAGAAAAAAAAAAACTAGTTTTCCAAAAGAATATAATTTTTACCATAAAATAGAATTCAGGTGAATTAGACGGGTATTAACATTCGTTATGACCTAAACACCGCAAACAGTGTCTCGAACCTTCTTTAATTCAAAAGAAAGTAAAAGTAGTTGTATCGTAGTAGTGAAGTGATACGCAACTCGCATTTCATTAATAATAGCATTATTATTATAATGGAAGGTTCGAATCCCAGCGGCAGCTAGATGACAACATTCATGTTGGGAGGCAGTTTGCCCACTAGAGACAAAAGTCATGGTGCGCTTTGTCGCCCCTCCAAGGGTCCCATTCACACGACGTAAAGGGGGGTCCACAAGGAGGTTAACCGCTTCCCAAATGTCCAACCCAAGTGTGTATAAGTTATAATCACATCTGATTTACCTAGGTGGCGAACTAAGGGGGAAGGCTACCACTCCCCATGATTAATCGGGCGAAGCTTGGAAACCTATGCTATCAAAAAAAAAAATTATATAGCGTTATTAGGCTAAAATGAACATAAATAAATACTTACTTTTTTTTCTTTTCCAAATAAGAAAAGAAAAAGAAATTAAGACCTTGTTTAGTTTTTTAAATTGTTTTCGTTTTTCATTTTTTATTTTATTTTTCAAAAAAATTATTTTAAGAAGTTTAACTACTTTTTCGTACATTTTGTATGGAATAAATGAATAAAAATAAATAGTTTTGGTACTACTTGCTCGTAAGATAGTTTTATTTTTTGTTTTTATATGAGAAAGTTGAAAAATATTTTTGTCACGCCTCGAACCCGGTAATGGAACCCAGGGGTGAATAAGTAACCTAACCTATCCTTGTATCATACAAAACATCCATGACACTGTATAATGAATGAGGGTTCGATCCCGTGGGGTACCTAGGCACCCTAAACACATCCATATACAACAGAATACACACAACGAAAAATGGTCTTTCTATACATATCTAGCACCATACCAAAGTTTATACAAAAGGAAATTCAGGTTTATAATACAAAACTCAACCCGGGTGTCAACCAAAATCACAAAAGACCACCTGATACAATCCTAGTACTTACCCAAGTACCTCTCGTAGTATACCAACTACTACGCTTCCAACTCAAAGAACGCCAGTTCCAGTTACTCGAAGGACCTGAAAAATATGTACGTACAATAGGGGTGAGACACCTTTCAGAAAGGCAGATACATGTTATATCGGTGTGTGGCATTTGAGTGTTATCATGATACACAAAACATACACAGTTAAATGCAATTCCAGTATTTTCACAAAACAGTTCCAGTACAGTGCATACACACACACACACATGATCAAACAACTCGGTGTCGTCACACCCTTCAGCCCGAAGCCGACCCGCATTACACAGCATCCTCGGCACATGGCTAGTCCCAGACTCCCATAGCATCGCACCGGTACAAACTGGTGGATCCACATCCTTCGGTGATCAGCTGGTAAGGCTCACGCCCTCAGATATAGAGCCAGACACTTTTTCAATACTTGGAACAATTCGGAACCCAATTCTGATTGCATTTCAACAAAAACACAACCATGCATGCTCTTATAACCAAACAAACCATACCCATTTGGTAATCTATAAATCATGATTTTCCAAGCGTATATAGTTTAATAAAGTCAAGACACGGTAATCCCTAACATAATACATAACACAGTATACCAAAGATTTTTCAACAAAACCAGGGATTGCAGCCTCGTACCCCCTTTTTCCCAAAAACTATTACATGAAAAACCCACAGTTTTACCTATTAGATTTCCCCAAATGAGTAACCAAAACACACATAAGACCATGAACCACAGTTCTACCGAGTCTGATTTCAAAAATAACTGACATAAACTGAATCCCCTTACCTTTCCCCAAATGGTCAATCCCGAACTCTATAGCCCCTAAACAGCGAACCGAGTTCCCAAACCTACAAAGCACAATAAAGAAGATACTCACAACCCTATTCCCTACATAACTACTGGATCAGAATCGAAAATCGAGTCTTATCTCGATTTCGAGCCAAAACCCAAAAATGCCTGGAATGAAGATATGATTCGTAGAACTTGTAGAGAATCCTTCACTAATCCTCGTGGTAACGTCGGATCATTGATTCCATAAACGATCGGTGAAGAAATCTAGAGAAAGAGAGAGAGTTCGTTGAGTTTCTAGAGAGATAAAGCGAGGTTTTGAAGTTTCTTAGTTGAGAAGTAATGAAAATATCTATTTATAGCCCTTCGACTTGGCCACACTTCGTCGACGAATGGCGTCCTCGCGACGAGGCACTGAAGACACCTCGTCGACGAGACAGTGACCTCGTCGACGAGCCTGAGATTTTTGGATTTTCGAAATCCCTCGGCTTCTCCTCGTTGACGAGCCCCTGCATTTCATCACCGAGAAATATAAGGCCTTCATCGACGAACTCGGCCTTCGTCGATGAAGTCTGCTCAATTACCAATTTACTCTTCTCTTAATTAATTGAATTCATATATCATGATTCGGGTTTCTACAACCTCCCCTCCTTATAAAAAGTTCGTCCTATAAATTTACAGTCTCTCATTCCCGAACTCATTCATACTGTCAAATACATACTTAACTCGATAAAGAACCGGCGACTACTAAAATGCAGCCCCGTCACATTATATACCTACCTTTACTTATGGCGGAGGAATACCGTGGTTACGTACATAAACAGTCTTAGGAGTTCACAAATACACACACTCCCAATAACTAACCACCTATTCTAATACAAAGTAGGGTAATGTACACATATACTCAGAACAACTGTGGATACTTCCGGCGTATTTCCACTTCCAATTCCCAAGAAGCTTCTTCAACCTCGTGATTCCGCCACAATACCTTTACTAGCGGTATATACTTGGTACGTAACTTCTAAACTTTACGGTCCAGAATCCTAACAGGTACCACCTCATATGCTAAAGTATCCCTAATCTCCACATCCTCATAGCTAATAACATGTGAATGATCCAACACATACCTCTTCAACAAGGATATGTGAAACACATCGTGGATCCTTGAGAGTGCTGGGGGCAGTCCAATCCTGTAAGCTACCAGACTTACTTGCTCAAGAACCTCGAATGGGGTGATATACCTCGGGCTCAGCTTGCCTTTCTTCTTGAATCTTATCACCCCATTGATCAGAGCGATCCTCAGAAATACCTTACCCCCCACCTCGAACTCTAACTCACGGCGGTGAGCATTTGCATAACTCTTCTACCGACTCTAAGCTGATTTAATTCTATCTTGGATCAAACCCACATTCTCAAATGCCTACTGCACGTGTTCAGGTCCTAACACCTAACGTTCACCAACCTCATCCCAATATAGAGGAGATTAACACCTCCGACCATATAGAGCCTCGAACAGTGCCATCCCGATACTCGCTTGGAAGCTATTATTATAGGCAAACTATACTAGTGGCATAAACTGTATCCAGCTACCTCCGAAGTCTAACACACATGCCCGCAACATATCTTCCAAGATCTGTATTGTCCTCTCTGACTATCCATTAGTCTAGGGGTGGAACATTGTACTGAAAGTAAATTTCGTCCCCAATGCTCCCGACAAGCTCGTATAGAATTAAGAAGTAAACCTCAGGTTTTGATCTGACACAATGGACACCGGTACACCGTGCATCCTAACTATCTCATGCACGTATATGTTTGCTAGCCTACTCAAAGGGTAGCTAACCTTAATCGGTAAAAAGTGAGCAGATTTCGTCAACCTGTCCATAATCACCCAGATAGCATTTTACCCGTGAAGCGCTAGAGGCAATCCGGTTACAAAATACATGGAAATTGTCATTAATCGGTCAAATTCTAAAGAAAGGCGGGTATGATCCACTTCCCTTATTTGAATTTAATTTCTAAGATATTTAAAAACATTAATATGGTCAAATCCTCGCAGTTTAATCTAATTCCAAAATATTATCAAAAATCTAATTTAATCAAATCCCTGAAATTTAACTTAATTCCAAAATATTCCCAAACATTCTATTTAATCAAATCCCTATTGTTTAACTTAATCTCAGGAATATTTCCAAAAATCAAATATAATCTAATCCTGCAGCTTAATTTAATCTCAGGAATATATCCAAAAATCTAATATAATCAAATAGTACAATTTAATAATTAAATACTACAATTTAATCGGTTAAAATTTTTAAAACAACAAACATAATTTGTACTCCTCACCTTAGAGTGGTGCTTAAGATCCTAAAATCACAAATTCACTCCAATTAAAACAACAAGGATTGAAGCTGGGAACTTGATATCGCGTCTAATCATCGATTTAGCTGAAGATCTGAAGAGAAATTGAGGAGAGAGAGTGTTACCTTATCCCTAGAGTGGTGCCCACGTCGACCTTATGACAAATCCACTCCGGTTAAAATGTTGGTGGTTGAATTTGAAACCCAAAGGTATTTTCCGTTCTTCGATCGGCGCACAATTGATCGAGGAAATTGAGGAGAGAGAGAGAGAGAGAGAGAGAGTGTTTGAGGAGAGAGAAAGTGGAGAGAGAAGCAGAGAGAGAGAGAGAGAGGAGTTAGTCAAGAAGATTTCCAAATGTCCTTATATATATATATATATATATATTATTTTCTAAAATTACTACACTAATTCTGTATAATTATTTTTGGGATCATTTCATATATAGCTCATACTCAAGCCAATGTAGATCCACTCCTAATATATATGTTTATGTGTTTCTCTATTAATAGACAAGTAGGTATGATGTGCTCATGCCATATCCCATATGCGTGAATATGGTTTTGACAAAAGTGTTCAGAGTTGCTTGTTTATTTGATCTATGTTTCCTGCATGCTAAAATTGAACAATATGCATTTGCTTGTGATTTCAATAATATTACTTCAATTTGAATGCCAGGGTAAACTTCTTAGGTCAGCGTTCATAACCAGAAATTTTGAAAAAAAAAAAAAAAAAACTTCTTAAGTCATGCAAACATAAACAATTGTGCTTTTATGTCCATCTCTTCTAATTCTTTTTGTATTTATTTGTTTGGAGAGAAAATTATTCTTTCCTTAAGAAAATTGTTCTCCAAAAAGAGGAAGAAACTTTTCAGTAAAAGAATATATGCGTATTCATATAACGTTTGACACTAAATAAAGAAAAAAAATAGTTTTCCAAAAGAATATAATTTTTACCATAAAATAGAATTCAGGTGAATTAGACGGGCCTTAAAATTCGTTATGACCTAAACACCGCAAATTGTGTCTCGAACCTTCTTTAATTCAAAAGAGAGTAAAAGTAGTTGTCATAAGGTAATATCATAGTAGTGAAGTGATCCGCAACTTGCATTTCATTAATAATAGCATTATTATTATATTGGAAGGTTTGAATCCCAGCTGCAGCTAGATGACAACATTTATGTTGGGAGGCAGTTTACCCACTAGAGACAAAAGTCATGGTGTGCTTTGTCGCCCCTCTAGGGGTCCCATCTGCACGACGTAAAGGGGGGGTCCACAAGGAGGTTAAACGCTTCCCAAATGTCCAGCCCAAGTGTGTATAAGTTATAATCGCATCCTATTTACCTGGGTGACAAACTAAGGGGGAAGGCTACCACTCCCCATGATTAATCGGACGAAGCTTGGAAACCTGTGCTATCAAAAAATAAATAAATTATATAGCGTTATTAGACTAAAATGAACTTAAATAAATACTTACTTTTTTTCTTTTCCAAATAAGAAAAGAAAAAGAAATTAAGACCTTGTTTAGTTTTTTAAATTGTTTTCGTTTTTCATTTTTTATTTTATTTTTCAAAAAAATTATTTTAAGAAGTTTAACTACTTTTTCGTTCATTTTGTATGGAATAAATGAATAAAAATAAATAGTTTTGGTACTACTTGCTCGTAAGATAGTTTTATTTTTTGTTTTTATATGAGAAAGTTGAAAAATATTTTTGTCACGCCTCGAACCCGGTAATGGGACCCAGGGGTGAATAAGTAACCTAACCTATCCTTGTATCATACAAAACATCCATGACACTGTATAATGAATGAGGGTTCGATCCCGTGGGGTACCCAGGCACCCTAAACATATCCATATACTATAGAATATATACAGTGAAAAATGGTCTTTCTATACATATCTAGCGCCATACCAAATTCTATACAAAAGGAAATTCAGGTCCATAATACAAAACTCAACCCGGGTGTTAGTCGAAACCACAAAACACCACCCAATACAGTCCTAGTACTTACCCAAGTACCTCTCGTAGTACACCAACCACTACGCTCCCAACTCAAAGGACACTAGTTTTGGTTACTCGAAGGACTTGAAAAATATGTACGTACAGTAGGGGTAAGACACCTCTCAGTAAGACAGATACACATTATGTCGGTGTGTGGCATTTGAGTGTTATCATGATACACAAAACATACACAGTTAAATGCAATTCCAGTATTTTCACAAAACAGTTCCAGTATAGTGTATACACGCACACACACATGATCAAGCAACCCGGTGTCGTCACACCCTTTGGCCCGAAGCCGGCCCTCATTACACGACGTCCCCAGCATATGACTAATCCCAAACTCCCATGACATCATACCGGTACAAACTGGTGGATCCACACCTTTCGGTGATCAGCCGGTAAGGCTCACGCCCTCATATATAGAGCAAACACTCTTTCAATACCTAGAACAATTCAGAACCCAGATCCTATTGCATTTCAACAAAAACACAATCATGCATGCTCATATAACCAAACAAACCACACCCATTTGGTAATCTATAAATCATGATTTTCCAAACGTATACAGGTTAATAAAGTCAAGGCAAGGTCATCCCTAACACAATACATAACACAGTATACCAAAAGGTTTTCCAACAAAACTAGGGATTGCAGCCTAGTACCCCCTTTTTCCCAAAAACTGTTACATGAAATCCCACAGTTTTACCCGTTAGATTTCCCCAAATGAGTAATCAAAACACACACAGGACCATAAACCACAGTTCTACCGAGTCTGATTTCAAAAATAATAGACATAAACTGAATCCCCTTACCTTTCCCCAAATGGTCAATCCCGAACTCTACAGCCCCTAAACAGTGAACCGAGTTCCCAAACCTACAAAGCACAATACAGAAGATACTCACAACCCTATTCCCTACATAACTATCGGATTAGAATTGAAAATTGAGTCTTACCTCGATTTTGAGCCAAAACCCGAAAATGCCCGAAATGAAGATCTAATTCGTAGAACTTGTAGAGAATCCTTCACTGATCCTTGTGGTAACGTCGGATAATTGATTCCAGAAATTATTGGCGAATAAATCTAGAGAGAGAGAGAGAGAGAGAGAGAGAGAGAGAGAGAGAGATAGAGCGAGGTTTTGAAGTTTCTTGGTTGAGAAGTAATGAAAATATCTATTTATAGCCCTTTGACTCGGCCACACTTCGTCGACGAATGGCGTCCTTGTCGACGAGGCACTGAAGACACCTCGTAGACAAGACAGTGACCTCGTCGACGAATCTGAGATTTTCGAATTTTCGAAACCCCTCAGCCTCTCCTCGTCGATGAGCCCCTGCATTTCGTTGCCAAGAAATATAAGGCCTTTGTCGATGAACTCGGGTTTCATCGATGAAGTCTGCTTAATTACCAATTTACCCTTCTCTTAATTAATTAAATTCATATATCACGGTTCAGATTCCTACAACCTCCCTTTCTTATAAAAATTTCGTCCTTGAAATTTACAGTCTCTCATTTTCGAACTCATTCATACTATCAAATACATACTTAACTCTATAAAGACTGAGTTCGTCGACGAAGTATGCTCAATTACCAATTCACCCTTCTCTTAATTAATTAAATTCATATATCACGGTTTGGGTTCCTACAACCTCCCCTTCTTACAAAAATTTCATCCTCAAAATTTGCAGTCTCTTATTTCCAAACTCATTAATACTATCAAATACATACTTAACTCTATAAAGAACCAGCAACTACTAAAATGCAGCCCCGTCACAATATATACCTACCCTCACTTATGGCGCAGGAATACCGTGGTTACATACATAAACAATCTTAGGAGTTCACAAATACACACACTCCCAACGACTAACCACCTATTCCAATACAAAGTAGGGTAATGTACACACATACTCATAACAACTGTGGATACTTCCAACGAATTTCCACTTCTAGTTCCCAAGAAGATTCCTCAACCTCGTGAGTCCGCCACAATACGTTTACTAGCAGTATATCCTTGGTACGTAGCTTTTGAACTTTACGATCTAGAATCTGAACAGGTACCTCCTCATACACTAAAGTTCTAACGACCTGAAGAATAATGGTATTTAAATAATAAGAAGAAAGGGAAATGGAAACAGGAACAGAAGGAGGCAGTCGATTTTGTCGAAGAACATAGGGGTTTCGTCGATGAGGTTTCTTCAAGATCTCGTCAACGAAGTTTCACCTCGTTGATGAGAAGATACCGAGAGAGGATTGTTGGAAGACTGAATTTCATCGACGAGGGTTGAAGTTCATCGATGAACTTTCTACAAGACTCGTCGACGAGGTGACGTGGCTCGTCGATGAATCCCGCAGTATAAATAGGGTTAAATGTGATTTTTTTAGCTCATATTTGCACAGAATTCACTCTCTCTCTCTCTCTCTCTCTCTCTCTCTCATCCTTCGGTTTCTCCTCCTTCTCTCTAGGATCTCGAGCCGATTTTCTGCTAGTTCGACGATCTGAAGCTACCACGATGCTCCTGCGAAAGTTCTCTGTAAGTCTGCTAGAGCGGATCGTCGGTGGTCCTGAGGTGGAAAAAATCCCAAATCCTGGGTAAGGCTTTCTACTCAGTATTTGGTTATTTGACAATTGTAGAAAGCGTAGTACGCGTAGAAATGCTAAACTTTAGTTCTGGGGAATGTTATTTTTAGGGTGTTGAGTAGGGAACCCTGCGGGTGCAGGAGTGTTTGATTTAGGGGCTTTTCAGGACACAGGTAAAGGGATAAACTAAGCTAGTATTTTATGAAAAGTATGTATAATATTATAGCATTTGATTTCAAGGAAATACTTATATTTATATATGATTTATATTTGGAAAATACTGTTGAAAATGATGGTATGTTAAATATAAGAAAAACTTGTTCGTGTGGCATGAGTAGAAATTATAATGAAAAACTATTTTCTAGGAATGTGATCATGATACGAATTTTTATAATGGAAAATCGGCGTACGGGCCGAGATTTTGATATGTTTGCCGGTGTATGGGCAGAGCTATATGTATGATTTGCTGGCGTACGGGCCGAGCTATGAATATGATTTTCCAGCATACAGGCTGAGCTATGTGTATGATTTGTCGGCGTATGGGCCGAGCTATGGATATGGTTTGCTAGCGTACGGGCCGATGATTTTCATGATATACGTATATATGCAAAATGATATGATTGATTTGATAATTAATAATATGAAATATCCATGTATCATAGTTTTAGTATATGTTATATGATATCAGAACCTGGTTGGTTTGGTCTAGGCTAGCACTTGCACGGTATCGTTGCTATGTGTCCGTGGTCATCATGATCATAATATTTGTGTTAACGCCATTGTACGCAGTGATGTGAGATTGGATGGTCGATGTGGTTTTTAAGAAGTGTGCGAGCGCCCCTGGTGTACGGACCAGGTTCGGCAGACCCATCAGACTTACAAACTGTACTTTTAACTTGGCAGTGGTCGGCCAACCATTATCAAGTCTCGCCTTCGGGCCACACAACCCAGTCATGTGGGGGTAATACATGACAACAACCAGCTAACCTACTAGAATTATTTTCATATTATTATTATTTATATGAGATGAATTATGCTGTGGAAACCATTACGTTCTGCAATGTTGATTATACATGTTTTCCTAGAAATGATGTATATACAGTTTTACTAGTTATGTTTATGATTATATGTATATCACAGAAATGCTCATGTTTCCACACACTAGTGTTAGTTTATTTCCCTTACTAAGAGGTCTCTCACCCCAAAATTTTATAAACATTTCAAGAGCCCCTGATAAGAGAGCGAGTAAAGCCCCGCTGATGTAGTACGGTTGATCTACCCTTCTAGAAGGGTAAGTGTTTTGATAGGGTCGGATGTATTTTGTTGGATGGCTTTAAGATATCTTTTGGGTTGTGTACTGTGTGTATATAAATACAGTGGTTGTAGTAACTTTGGTATTGTAATGTATGGTATAATGAGATATATATGATTCTATGTTTCCTGCTGCTTAAGCTTCCGTTATGTGTTCTGATGTATCCCTGGTACCTACGGGTCCAGGTGGATTGTGATCTGTTGAGTTTTGTGATATTGATTTTATTAAATAAATAAATACATATATATATATATATATATGAAAATTAAGCAGGTCGTCACAGTTTGGTATTAGAGCCTAGGTTGCTAGGTTCTGTAGACTTTAGAATGCAGTGGAAACAATACCAGAGTATAGGAAATTATTTCAGGTTTTGTTCTACAGTCTAGAGGCAGGACTTTCGTGGTAGTTTTTGTGATTTTCTTGAGGTGACAA
The DNA here is from genome assembly GCF_029873635.1 of Malania oleifera. Lineage (NCBI taxonomy): Eukaryota > Viridiplantae > Streptophyta > Magnoliopsida > Santalales > Ximeniaceae > Malania > Malania oleifera. The sequence continues at coordinate 14,658,294 of NC_080418.1, forward strand.
TTTTAGGAAAATCATAGTAAGCTATTGTCGAGTTGTGTTCCTAGAAGGTAGAACTGGGGATTAGGACTAAGTTGAGAAAGTTAAGATAAGTGGTGAGGTTAGGTAGGTAAGTTATAAGGATAGAATTTCTAAGTTGCGTTTGTTGGCTTCAAGATGGATCTAGGAGGAAGTAGTTCCCATGCGAGCGGTAGTGACGAAGTAGGGCCTTCGGGTGCAGCTAGGACCGACTCTGACGCGGTATTACATAGCGTGGCTCAGCAGGTTATGGCTGAGATCGCTAGGAGCTCGAGGGAGCAGCGTGGTCCATCTACAAGCCATGCGTGCACTATAGAAAAATTTACAAAGATGAATCATCCGGCGTTCTCAGGTGGAGTTGATCCTACAGCAGCTAAGAATTGGATGCAGGAGATCGAGACAGTATTGGCTGTGTTGCAGTGTACTGAGGAACAGAGGGTCCTCTTTGCCACCTATAGACTGACAAGAGTGGCCGAGAGGTGGTGGACTGCGGTGAGACTGTTGGAGCAACAGAGGGCGACTCTGATAGCTATGACATGGGATCGGTTTAAAGAGTTGTTCTTCGATAGATATTTTCCAGCTACTGTCAGGGAGGCTAAAGTAGAAGAGTTCCTGAGTCTAAAGTAGGGACAATTATCCGTCCAGCAGTATGCGGCGCGTTTCATCGAGCTCTGTCGTTTCGCCCCATATATTGTTCTTGATGAAGTAAAGAAGGCGAGGCAGTTTGAGAGAGGCTTGAGGCGGAGTATATTTAAGTAGGTGGTGGTGCTACAGATCCAGGACATTGCTAAGTTAGTCAACAGGGCAACCTTGGCAGAGATTGGTGAGCGGCTGGATGCAGAGGAACAGGGATAGAGGAAGAGATCTTCATCCATAGGTTATCAGCAGAGTCATAGACCGAGTCAGTGGAGGAGAGGTAATCACGGCAGAGGGCGGAGACAGGATACTGGAGGACACGAGGTTTAGGCAGTGCAGGGTCCTCCAGTCTGTCATACTTGTGGTAGGATGTAACGACCCGAAGAATAATGATATTTAAATAATAAAAGAAAGGGAAATGGAAACCGAAAACAAAAGGAGGCAGTCGTCTTCGTCGACGAATGCAACATTGCACTTTGGAAGGAATAACCGAAGGAAATTGTCAGGGCCTCGTCGACGAACACAGGGGATTCATCGACGAGGGTATAAGAGGACCTCGTCGACGAAGGCAAGATTCGTCAATGAGGAAATACCGAGAGAGGTTTTGAGCAGTCTGAATTCTGTCAACGAGGAGTGGGTTTCATCGATGAAATTATTAAAGGACTCGTCGATGAGATGACGTGGCTTGTCAATGAATCCAGTCCTATAAATATCAAAAACTCATATTTTAACTTTAGAATTAAGAAACCTCTCACACACACACACACACACACACACACTCTCTCTCTCTCTCTCTCTCTCTCTCTCTCTCTCTCTCTCTCTCTCTTTCTCTCTTTCTCTTTCCCTACAGTTTCTCTCTCTTGTCCCTTCGATTTCGGGCCGGATTTCCATCGGTTCGAGGATTTAAAGCCACCACGATGTTCATGGGGAAGTTCTCTCCAAATCTTTTGGAGCGGATCATCGGCAGAACTCCGTTGAAAATCATCCCTGAGTTGAGGTAAGGCTTTTTAAGCCAAATTTGGTCTTACGGTAGTTATAGGAAATGATATACACGTGAAAATACTAAAGTTTAGTACTTGGAGTTTTCATTTCTAGGGTGTTGAGTTGGGAACCCTACGGGTGCAGGACAGATTTTCTTAGGGGCTTTTCAAGAACCAAGTAAGGGGATAAACTAAACTAATATTTTATGAAAAATATGTAATTATTATAGCATTTGACTTCAGGAAATAAATATATTTATATATGATTTATATATTTAGGAAAATACTGTGGAAAATGATGGTATGTTGAATATGCAAAAAACCTGTTAGTGTGGCATAAGTAGAAATTGTTATAGAATACTATTTTCTGGGAATGTGTTAATGATACGGATTTTTATAATGGAAAATCGCCGTATGGGCCGAGATTTTGATATATTTGCCAGCGTATGGGCCGAGCTATGTGTATGATTTTCCAGTGTACAGGCTGAGCTATGGATATGTTTGCCGGCGTATGGGCCGAGCTATGGAAATAATTTGCCAGCGTACGGGCCGAGCTGTGGTAAAATGTGAAATATCGGCGTACGGGCCAAAGATTTTTCATGATATACGTATATATGAAAATGATATGATTGATTTGATAATTAATGATATGAGATATCTATGTATCACAGTTTTAGTATATGTTATATGATATCAAAACCTGGTTGGCTTGGTCTAGGCTAGCACTTGCACGGTACCGTTGCTATGTGTCAGTGGTCATCATGATCATGATATCTTTGTTAATGCCACTATACGGAGTGGTGTGATATTGGATGATCGATGTGGTTTTTAAGAAGTGTGGGAGCACCCTTGGTGTGTACGGACCAGGTCTGGCAGACCCATCAGACTTGCAGACTGTACTTTTGACTTGGCAGTGGTCGGCCAACCATTGTTAGGTCCCGCCTTTGGGCCACACAACCCAGTCATGTGGGGGTAATACATGACAACAACCAGCTAACCTATCAGGAATTTTTTTTTCTATTATTATTTTTGAGATGAAATATATTTCTGAAAATGTAGTATGTTCCTGCCATGTTTTAATGATATATATGTTTTCCCATATTTGAAAAAACAGTTACTGAATATGTTCTGTATGGTATATGTATAACACGGAATACTCATGTTGCCACACACTGGTATTAGTTTATTTCCCTTACTGAGAGGTGTCTCACCCCAAAATTTTATAAACTTTTTAGGAGCTCTAGATAGGAGAGCGGGAAAAGCCCCGCTAATCTAGTGTTGTTTGTCTGCCCTCTTTGAAGGGTAAGTTCTAGTAGGGACAGTTGGATTTTGTGGGAAATGTTCCTAGATTTTGTTTTTGGGATGTATATACTGAAATACCGTGGATATAGTGACTCTGGTATTTATAGTAATGTGATGGATGTTTTGTATTTATAATATTGTGATTATATATTTCCTGCTGCTTAGACTTCCGTTATGTGTTCTGATGTATCCCTGGTACCCAAGGGTCCAGGTGGATTATGATATGCTGAGTTGAGGGTTGTGATTTTGTAATATAAAAAAAAATTGTGGAAATTAAGCAGGTCGTCACAGTTTGGTATTAGAGCCTAGGTTGCTAGATTTTGTAGACTTTAGAATGCAGCAGAAACAAAACTAGAGTTTGGGAAATGATTTGAGGTTTTGTTCTACAGTCTAGAGGCAGGACTTCCGTGGTAGTTTCTGTGTTTTTCCCGGGGTAATGGTTTCAGGAAAACCATTGTAAGTTATTGTCGAGTTGTGTTCCTAGAATGTAGGACCGGGGATTAGAAATGAGTTAAAAATGTTGAGATAAGTGGTGAGAATAGGTGGATAAATTATGAGAATAAGATTACTGAGTTGCAATTGCTATTTTTCAGGATGGATCAAGGAGGGAATAATGCCCATGCGAGTGGCAGTGATGGAGCAGGACCATCAGGTGCAACTGGGACCGACTCTAACGCGGTATTACGTAGCGTGGCTCAGCAAGTTATGGCTGAGATAGCTAGGAGCTCGAGGGAGTAGAGTGGTCCATCTGCAGGCCATGGGTGCACTATAGAAAAGTTTATGAAGATGAATCCTCCGACATTCTCAGGTGGAGTTGATCCTGCAGTCGTTGAGAACTAGATGTAGGAGACCGAGAAAGTCTTGGTTGTGTTGCAGTGTACTGAGGAACAGAGGGTCCTCTTTGCCACATATAGATTGACAGGAGAGGCCGAGAGGTGGTGGATTGCGGTAAGACTGCTGGAGCAGCATAGGGTGACTCCGATAGCCATGACATGGGACCGGTTTAAAGAATTATTCTTTGATAGGTATTCTCCAGCTACTGTTAGGGAGGCTAAGGTAGAAAAGTTCTTGAGTCCGAAGCAGGGACACCTATCTGTCCAGAAGTATGCAGCGTGTTTCATCGAGCTCTCTCGTTTCGCCTCGTATATTTTTCCTGATGAAGTGAAGAAGGCGAGGCAGTTTGAGAGAGGATTGAGGCGGAGTATATTCAAGTAGGTGGTGGTGCTGTGGATCCAGGACTTTGCTGAGTTGGTCGACAGGGTAGCCTTGGCAGAGATTAGTGAGCGTCTCGGTGCAGAGGAGCAGGGACAGAGGAAGAGATCTACATCTATGGGCTACCAACAGGGTCATAGATTGGGCCAGTGGAGGAGAGGTAATCATGGCAGAGGGAGGAGGCAGGAGACGGGAGGACACGAGGTGAAGACAGGGTGGGGTCCTCCAGTTTGTTAGACTTGTGGTAGGAGGCACTGGGGAGAGTGTTGAGCTAGTGGTGTGGTGTGCTATCGTTGCGGTAGATCGGGGTATATGGTGCGAGACTGCCCTACCCCACCAGATGTAGTTCCAGCTCCCAGACCATACTGAGGAGTTTATCAGGCGCCACGTGGGGGCCAACAGAGAAATACGACTCCAGCCAGGGTGTTTACTCTGACGCCGGGTGAGGCTGAGACGGCAGGTGACGTGGTGATAGGTATGGTTATTATGATTTCTTTTAAAGTTATTGCATTATTTGATTCAGGAGCTACACGCTCGTTCGTGTCTTCGGGATGTGTTAAATTATGTGGGGCTAAAACACAATCATTAGATGTTGAATTGTTGGTATCTACATCGACTGGGTCAGCAGTGAGATGTAGTAGGGTGCTCGGAGGTTGTCCAGTCGATATTGAAGGAAAGACTTTGTCTGCTGATCTGATAGTGCTAGACATGTACGGGTTTGATGTTATATTTGGCATGGATTGGCTAGTAGCTAATTTTGCCAGCATAGATTGCCGAGCACAAGAAGTGATATTCAGATCTCCAGGGAAACCAGAATTCAGATTTATAAGGTCATGAGTGCAATCCTTACCTCAGATGGTCTCAGCTGTTCAGGCGAGGAGACTGCTCCAGAGTGGCTGTCAGGGATTTGGGCCTTTTGTGAAGGAGATGTCAGAGAATGAATTGAAACTTGCTAGCATGCCTATAGTAAAGGAGTTTATAGATGTTTTCCCATACGAGTTACCAGGCTTGCCACCCGATCATGAGGTAGATTTCCCTATTGATCTACCTTCCGATACATCGCCAATTTCTAAAGTACCTTATCGGATATCGCTAGCAGAATTGGCAGAATTGAAGAATCAGTTGCAAGATCTACTTGATAAAGGCTTCATACGACTCAATGTATCTCCGTGGGGAGCTCCAGTTTTATTTGTGAAGAAGAAAGACGGGACTATGAGGATGTGTATAGACTATAGGGAGATTAATAAAGTGACAATCAAGAACAAGTATCCTCTACCCCGTATCGACGATTTATTTGACTAGCTCCAGGGTACACGGGTGTATTCAAAGATTGACCTCAGATCTAGCTACCATTAGGTAAAACTGAAAGCAAAAGACGTCTCAAAGACGGCTTTTAGGACCGGGTACGGGCATTACGAGTTTCTTGTTATGCCATTTGGTTTGACGAATGCTCTTGCGGTATTTGTGGACTTGATGAACAAAGTCTTCCACCAATACCTAGACCAGTTTGTCATTGTTTTTATTAATGATGTACTGGTCTATTTGAGGAACTATGAGGAGCATGAAATGCACTTGAGGCAAGTTTTGCAGACACTTCAGGAAAAGAAGTTGTACGCCAAGTTCAGTAAATGTGAATTCTAGCTTGAGAAGATCGTGTTCTTGGGGCATGTTGTATCTGGAGATGGTGTTTCTGTGGATCCTAGCAAGATTGAGGCGGTAGTGAATTGGGCTAGATCGAGAAATGTCCAGGAGATCAGGAGTTTCTTGGGGCTAGCTGGCTATTATCGCCGTTTCATTGAGGGATTCTCAGCTTTGTCAGGACCTTTGACACAACTGACGAGGAAGAATGTCAGGTTTGAGTGGGACGACAACTGTGAACAGAGTTTCCAAGAACTGAAGCAAAGATTAGTCATAGCACCAGTATTGGTTATCCCATCGGGGGTGAGGGGTATGTCATTTACAGTGATACGTCCTTGAAGGGACTTTGCTGTGTATTGATGCAGCATGGCAGGGTAGTGGCGTATGCGTCCAGGCAATTGAAAGAATATGAAAAGAACTACCCTAGACATGATCTTGAATTGGCTGCAGTGGTACACGCATTGAAAATTTGGTGGCATTACCTATACGGCGAGCAGTATGAGATTTTTTCTGACCACAAGAGCTTAAAGTATTCTTCACGCAGAAGGAACTGAATATGAGGCAGAGAAGGTGGTTAGAGTTAATTATTGATTTTGATTGTACCATAAGTTATCACTTAAAGAAAGCAAACGTGGTAGCTGATGCGTTGAGCAGGAAGTCAAGGGAATCAACGTTGGTGACTATGGAGATCCTGCATCCGATTATAAGGGATCTAAAGAGTTTCAACATTGAATTAGTTGAGAATAGTTCTCAGGCTCACATTGCCAGTTTGGCAGTGCAGCCTATTCTACAAGAAAGAATTAAAGCCGCACAAAAGGAAGACCCAGAATTAACAGAGGTGATAGATAGAGTGCAGAATGGTCAGGGGGAGGAATTCAGTGTTGTAAATGATGGAACTTTGCGGTTCCGTACTAGATTATGTGTTTTTGCCGATGTGGATATCAGAAGGACCATTCTAGAGGAGGCTCATGGATCTTTGTATATAGTTCATCCCGGTAGTACGAAGATGTATAGAGATCTGCGAGAGTCGTACTGGTGGAGTGGAATGAAGAGAGAGATCGCCAAGTATGTAGCCTAGTGTTTGACATGCCAGTAGGTAAAGACTGAGCATCAAAGGCCGATAGGGCAGTTGCAGCCGTTATTTATCTCAGAATGGAAGTGGAATCATATATCTATTGACATCGTGTCAGGACTGTCGATGGCATTACATGGCCAAAATGTCATATGGGTGATTATTGATCGTTTGACTAAGACCGCCCACTTTATACTTATCAAGATCAGCTACTCCCTCAACCGTTTAGCAGAGATATACATTTAGGAGATAGTTCATTCTCATGGGGTTCCAGTATCGATTGTGTCAGATCGAGACTCGCATTTTACGTCACATTTTTGGAAGAGTCTGAAGGAAGCACTAGGGTCTCAATTGTCATTTAGCATGACATTCCATCCTCAGTCCGATGGACAGACTGAAAGGACGATATAGGCATTAAAAGATATGCTCCGTGCGTGCGTATTGGATTTTGGGGGTAGTTGGACTCAGTTCATGCCACTAGTAGAATTTGTATATAATAACAGTTATCAAACCAGCATTGGCATGACACCGTTTGAGGCTTTATACGGTAGGAGATGTCGTTCTCCTTTATTTTGGGATGACATGGGTGAGCAGCGAGTAATGGGGCCAGAGCTTGTGCAGAAAGCGCGTGATAAGGTTCGGCTTATCAGATACAGGATCAGTGCAGCTCAGAGCCGACAGAAAAGTTATGCTGATAATCGCCGCAAGAATCTGGAATTTGATGTGGGTAATCGTGTGTTTTTGAAGATAGCTCCGATGAAAGGGGTTATGCGATTTGGGAAGAAGGGTAAACTTAGTCCTAGGTTTATCGGTCCATTTGAGATTCTAGAGAAAGTAAGATCGGTAGCCTACAAGCTAACTTTACCACCTATGTTGTCTAGGATCCACGACATATTCCATATTGCTATGTTGAGGAAATACGTCCCAGATCCTTCTCATATCATCAGTTATGATGAATTAGAGTTCAGTGATTCACTGGTGTATGAGGAGGTACCAATACAGATTCTGGAGAGGAAAGTACATGAGTTACGTAACAAGAAGATTCCTTAGGTAAAAGTATTGTGGAGGAATCATGCAATTAAAGAGGCTTCCTGGGAATCCGAGGAACAGATGAGGTAGAGGTATCCGCATTTATTCCAAGAAGTTTGATTGGGTAAAATGTAAGTAGTCGGGTAGTATTTCTTTTGCAGGTACATGTAATGGTTTATTTAGTGTAGCATTTTAGTTTTGGGAGAATTTTCCTTTTTGTATATGTAATCTCCCAGGACTCGGAATGAAACCACGGTATTCCTCCGCCATAAGTGAGGGTAAGTAATAAAATAAATAGACCCTTTTCTTGTTAAGGGATGACGAGTTACATAAATGGTAAATTTCGAGGATGAAATTTTATAAGGAGGGGAGAATGTAACGACTCAAAGAATAATGATATTTAAATAATAAAAGAAAAGGAAATGGAAATCGAAAACAGAAAGAGGCAGTCGTCTTTGTCGACGAACGCAACATTGCACTTTGTAAGGAAAAACCGAAGGAAATTGTCAGGGCCTAGTCGACGAACACATGGGATTCGTCGACGAGGGTATAAGAGGACCTCGTCGGAAAAGGCAAGATTCGTCGACGATGAAATACCGAGAGAGGTTTTAAGCAGTTTGAATTTCGTCGACGAAATTATTAAAGGACTCATCAACGAGATGACGTGGCTCGTCGACGAATCCAATCCTATAAATATCAAAAACTCATATTTTAACTTCGGAATTTAGAAACCTCTCACTCTCTCTCTCTCTCTCTCTCTCTCTCTCTCTCTCTCTCTCTCTCTCTCTCCCTATGGTTTCTCTCTCTTCTCCCTTCGATTTCGGGCTGAATTTTCGCCGGTTCGAGGATCTGAAGCCATCATAACGATCCTGGAGAAGTTCTCTCCAAATCTGCCGGAGCGGATCGTCGGTAGAACTCCGTTGCAAATCATCCCTGAGTTGAGGTAAGGCTTTTTAAGCCAAATTTGGTCTTACAGTAGTTATAGGAAATGATATACACGTGAAAATACTGAAGTTTAGTATTGAGAGTTTTCATTTCCAGGGTATTGAGTTGGGAACCCTGCGGGTGCAGAATAGATTTTCTTAGGGGCTTTTCAAGAACCAGGTAAGGGGATAAACTAAGCTAGTATTTTATGAAAAATATGTATATTGTTATAGCATTTGACTTCAAGAAATAAATATATTTATATATGATTTATATATTTGGAAAAATACTGTTGAAAATGATGGTATGTTGAATATGCGAAAAACCGGTTAGTGTGGCATGAGTAGAAATTGTTATAGAATATTGTTTTCTGGGAATGTGTTAATAATACATATTTTTATAATGGAAAACTGGCGTATGGGCCGAGATTTTGATATATTTGCCGGAGTACAGGCCGAGCTATGTGTATGATTTTCCAACATACAGGCTAAGCTATGGATATGTTTGTTGACATACGGGTCGAGCTATGGAAATGATTTGCCAGCGTACGGGCTGTGCTATGATTTACCGGCGTACGGGCCGAGCTATGGTAAAATGTGAAATACCGACGTACGGGCCGATGATTTTTCATGATATACGTATATATGAAAATGATATGATTGACTTGATAATTAATGATATGAGATATCCATGTATCATAGTTTTAGTGTATGTTGTATGATATCAGAACCTGGTTGGCTTGGTCTAGGCTAGCATTTGCATGGTAACGTTGCTATGTGTCCATGGTCATCATGATCATGATATATGTGTTAACGCTGTTGTACGGAGTGGTGTGAGATTAGATGGTCGATGTGGTTTTTAAGAAGTGTGTGAGCGCCCCTGGTGTACGGACCAGGTCTAGCAGACTCATCAAACTCGCAAACTGTACTTTTGACTTGGCAGTGGTCGGCCAACCATTGTCAAGTCCCGCCTTCGGGCCACACAACCCATCCATGTGGGGGTAATACGTGACAATAGCCAACTAACCTACCAGGAATGTTTTTGTATTATTATTATATAAGATGAAATATATTTATGAAAATGCAGTATGTTCTGCCATGTTTTGATGATATATATGTTTTCCCAGATTTTAAAAAATAGTTACTAAATATGTTTTGTATGGTATATGTATAACACGGAATACTCATGTTGCCACACACGTGTATTAGTTTATTTTCCTTACTGAGAGGTGTCTCACCCCAAAATTTTATAAACTTTTTAGGAGCCCCAGATAGGAGAGCGGGAAAAGCCCCGTTGATCTAGTGTTGTTTGTCTGCCCTATTTGAAGGGTAAGTTCTAGTAGGGATAGTTTGATTTTGTGGGAAATGTCCCTAGATTTTGTTTTTGGGATATATATATATATATATATATATATATATATATATACTGAAATACCGTGGATATAATGACTCTGATATTTATAGTAATGCGATGGATGTTTTGTATTTATAATATTGTGATTATATGTTTCCTGCTGCGTAGGCTTCCATTATGTGTTTTGATGTATCCCTGGTACCCAAGTGTCCAGGTGGATTACGATCTGCTAAGTTGAGGGTTGTGATTTTGTAATATAAAAAAAAAATGTGAAAATTAAGCAGGTCGTCACATAAAAGGCACCGGGGAGAGTGTCGAGCTGGTGGTGTGGTCTACTATCTCTGCGGTAGACCGAGGCACATGGTGCGAGACTGCCTTACACCACCAGATGCAGTTCCAGCTCCCAGACCATACCAGGGAGGTTATCAAGCGCCACATGGGGGCCAGTAGAGGAATACGACTCCAGCTAGGGTGTTTACTCTGATGTCATGTGAGGCTAAGACAGTAGGTGACATATATGGTTATTATGTTTTCTTTTAAAGATAATTGCAATTTTTAATTCGGGAGCTACACACTCGTTCGTGTCTTCGAGGTGTGTTAAATTATATGGGGCTGAAACACAACCATTAGATGTTGAATTGTTAGTGTCTACACCTACTGGATCTGTAGTGAGATGTAGTAAGGTACTCCGGGATTATTCGGTTGATATTCAAGGGGAAATTCTATCTACTGATCTGATAGTGCTGGATATGCACGGGTTTGATGTTATATTTGACATGGATTTGCTAGGAGCTAATTTTTTCAGCATAGATTGCCGAGCACGAGAAATGATATTCAGACCTCCGGGGAAAGCAAAATTCAGGTTCGTAGGGTCGTAAGTGCAATCCCCGCCTCTGCTAGTTTCAGCTATCCAGGCTAGAAGACTACTCCTAAGTGGTTGTCAGGGGTTTGTGGCAGTGGTGAAGGAGATGTCAGAGAATGAATTGAAACTTGCTAGCACGCCTATAGTAAAGGAGTTTGCAGATGTTTTCCCAGATGAGTTACCAAGCTTGCCACCTGATCATGAGGTAGATTTCCCTATTGATCTACTTCTAGGTACAACGCCGATTTCTAAAGTACTGTACCGGATGGCGCCAATAGAATTGACAGAATTGAAGGATCAGTTGCAAGATCTACTTGATAAGGACTTTATACGACCTAGTGTATCTCCGTGGGGAGCTCCAGTTCTATTTGTGAAGAAGAAGGACAGGTCCATGAGGACATGTATAGACTATAGGGAGATTAATAAAGTGACAGTCAAGAACAAATATCCTCTACCCCGTATCGTCGATTTGTTTGACCAGCTCCAGGGTACACGGGTGTATTCGAAGATTGACCTCAGATCCGGCTACCATTAGGTAAAAGTGAAAGCAGAAGACGTCTCGAAGACGGCCTTTAGGACCAGGTATGGGCATTACAAGTTTCTTGTTATGCCGTTTGGTTTGATGAATGCTCTTGCGGTATTTATGGACTTGATGAACAGAGTCTTCCACCAATACCTAGATCATTTTGTTGTTGTTTTTATTGATGATGTACTGGTCTATTCGATGAGCTATAAGGAGCATGAGATGCACTTGAGGCAGGTTCTACAAATGCTTCGGGAAAAGAAGTTGTACACCAAGTTCAGTAAATGTGAATTCTGGCTTGAGAAGGTCGTGTTTTTGGGGCATGTTGTGTCTGGAGACAGTATTTTTGTGGATCCTAGTAAGGTGGAGGTCGTAGTGAATTGGGCTAGACCGAGGAATGTCCAGGAGATCAAGAGTTTCTTGGAGCTAGCTAGGTATTACCGTCGTTTCGTTGAGGGATTCTCAGCTTTCTCAGGGCCTTTGACATGACTAACGAGGAAGAATGTCAGATTTGAGTGGGACAACAGTTGTGAGCAGAGTTTTCAAGAACTTAAGCAAAGATTAGTCACAGCACCAGTATTGGTCATTCCGTCAAGGGGTGAGGAGTATGTCATTTACAGTGATACGTCCTTAAAGGGACTTGGCTGTGTATTGATGCAGCATGGCAGGGTAGTGGCGTATGCTTCCATATAGTTAAAAGAATATGAAAAGAACTACCCTACCTATGATCTTGAATTGGCCGCAGTTGTACACGAATTGAAGATGTGGAGGCATTACCTGTATAACGAGCAGTGTGAGATCTTTTCCAACCATAAGAGTTTGAAGTACTTTTTCACTCAAAAGGAACTGAATATGAGGTAGAGAAGGTGGTTGGAGCTAATTAAGGATTTTTATTGTACCATCAGCTATCACCCAGGGAGAGCAAATGTGGTAGTTGATGCATTGAGTAGAAAATCCAAGGAATCAATATTGGTGACTATGGAGATCCAATATTCGATTATGATGGATCTGGAGAGACTCGGCATTGAATTAGTTAAGAGTGGTTCTCAAGCTCACATTGCTAGTTTAGTAGTGCAACCTACTCTATAGGAGAAGATTAAAGCTGCTCAGAAGGAAGACCCAGAATTAGCAGAGGTGATGGATAAAGTGCAGAGTGGTTAGGGGGAGGAATTCAGTGTTGCAGATGAGGGAGCTTTGCGGTTCCATTCCCAGTTATGTGTTCTTGTTGATACTAAGATCAGAAAGACTATTTTAGAGGAGGCTCACAGATCTTTATATACAGTTCGTCCCGGTAGTACGAAGATGTATAGGGACCTGCGAGATTCGTACTAGAGGAGTGGTATGAAGAGAGAGATCGCCGAATATGTAGCCCAGTGTCTGACATGCCAGTAGGTAAAAGCTGAGCACCAGAGGCTAGCAGGCCAGTTGCAGCCGTTATTTATCTTAGAGTGGAAGTTGGATCATATATCCATGGACTTTGTGTCAGGACTGCCAAAGGCGTTACATGGCCAAAATGTTATCTGGATGATTGTTGATCGTTTGACTAAGATCGCCCACTTTTTACCTATCAAGATCAACTACTACCTTAACTGTTTGGTGGAGATCTACATTCAGGAGATAGTTCGTTCTTATGGGGTGCTAGTATCTATTGTATCAGATTGAGACCCGCGTTTTACGTCACGTTTTTGGAGGAGCTTGCAGGAAGCACTAGGGTCTCAGTTATCGTTTAGTACGACATTCCATCCTCAGTCAGATGGGCAGACTGAGAGGACGATACAGACATAAGAGGATATGTTTCGAGCGTGTGTACTGGATTTTGGGGGTAGATGGACTCAGTTCATGCCATTGGTAGAGTTTGCGTATAATAACAGTTATCATACTAGTATTGGCATGACACTGTTTGAGGCTTTATACGGTAGGAGATGCCGTTCTCCTTTATTTTGAGATGATGTGGGGGAGCAACGAGTAGCGGGGCCAGAGCTTGTTCAGCAAGCGTGTGATAAGGTTTGGCTTATCAGAGACAGGATCAGTGTAGCTCAGAGCCGACAGAAAAGTTTTGCTGATAATCGCCGCAGGAATCTGGAATTTGATGTGGGTAATCATGTGTTTTTGAAGATAGCTCCGTTGAAAGGGGTTATGAGGTTCAATAAGAAGGGTAAACTAGGTTTATTGGTCCATTTTACATTCTAGATAAAGTGGGACTGGTGGCCTACAGGCTAGCTTTGCCACCTGTGTTGTCCAGGATCCACGACGTATTTCATGTTACTATGTTGAGAAAATATGTCCCAGTTACTTCTCATATCATCAGTTATGGTGAATTAGAACTCAATGATTCACTGATTTATGAGGAGGTTCCAGTATAGATTTTGGATAGGAAAGTACAGGAGTTACATAACAAAGAGATTCCTCAAGTAAAAGTTGTGTGGAGGAATCATGCGGTAGAAAAGGCTTCTTAGGAGTCCGAGGAGCAGATAAAGCAGAAGTACCCACAACTATTTCAAGAAACTTAAGTAGATAGGTAATTTTTCTTTTGCAGGTACATCTAATGGTTTAAATAGTGTAGCATTTTAGTTTTGGGAGAATTTTTCTTTTATATATGTAATCTCCCAGGACTCAGAATGTAACCACGGTATTCCTCCGCCATAAGTGAGGGTAAATAATAAAATAAATGGACCCTTTTTCCTGTCAAGGGATGATGAGTTACATGAACAATAAGTTTCGAGAACGAAATTTTATAAGGAGGGGAGAATGTAACGACCCAAAGAATAATGGTATTTAAATAATAAGAAGAAAAGGAAATGGAAACAGGAACAGAAGGAGGCAGTCGACTTCGTCGATTAACACAAGAGTTTCATCGATGAAAGTTCTTTAGGATCTCGTTGACGAAGTTCCGCCTCATCAACGAGAAGATACCGAAAGAGGATTGTTGGAAGACTGCATTTCATCGACAAAGGTTGAGGTTTGTCGACGAACTTTCTACAGGACCCGTCGACGAGGTGATGTAGCTCGTCGACGAATCCTGCAGTATAAATAGGATTAAATGTGATTTTTTCAGCTCATATTTGCGCAGAATTCAATCTCTCTCTCATCCTTCGGTTTCTCCTCCTTCTCTCTAAGATCTCGGGCCAATTTTCTGTCGGTTTGACGATCTGAAGCCACCCCGACCCTCTTGGAAAAGTTCTCTGCAAGTCTGCCGGAGCGGATCGTCGGTGGGGCTGAGTTGGAAACCATCCCAAATCCTCGATAAATCTTTCTACTCAGTATTTGGTTATTTGACAATTGTAGAAAGCATAGTACGCGTAGAAATACTGAACTTTAGTTTTGGGGAATGTTGTTTTCAGGGTGTTGAGTAGGGAATCCTACAGGTGCAGGAGTGTTTGATTTCGAGGCTTTTCAGGACACAGGTAAGGGGATAAACTAAGCTAGTATTTTATGAAAAGTATGTATAATATTATAGCATTTGATTTCAATGAAATAAATATATTTATATATGATTTATATTTGAGAAATACTATTGAAAATGATGGTATGTTAAATATAAGAAAAACCTGTTCGTGTGGCATGAGTAGAAATTATAATGAAAAACTGGTTTCTGAAAATACGATAATGATACAAATTTTTATAATGGAAAACTTGCGTATGAGCTGAGATTTTGATATGTTTGCCAGAATTTGGGCCAAGCTATGTGTATGATTTGTCGGCGTACGAGCCGAGCTATGGATATGATTTTCCAGCGTACGAGCTAAGTTATGTGTATGATTTGCCGGCGTATGGGCCGAGCTATGGATATGGTTTTCCAGCAACCGAGCTGAGCTATGCATATGATTTGCCGACATACGGGCTGAGCTATGGTAAAATGTGAAATACCGGCGTACGGGCCGATGATTTTCATGATATACGTATATATGCAAAATGATATGATTGATTTGATAATTAATGATATGAAATATCCATGTATCGCAGTTTTAATATATGTTATATGATATCAGAACCTGATTGACTTAGTCTAGGCTAGCACTTGCACGGTACCGTTGCTATGTATCCATGGTCATCATGATCATGATATTTGTGTTAACGCCGCTGTATAGAGTGGTGTGAGATTGGATGGTCGATGTGGTTTTTAAGAAGTGTGCGAGCGCCCCTAGTGTACAGACCAGGTCTGGCAAACCCATCAGACTTACAAACTGTACTTTTTACTTGGCAGTGGTCGGCCAACCATTGTCATGTCCCGCCTTCGGACCACACAACCCAGTCATGTGGGGGTAATACATGACAACAGCCAGCTAACCTACCAGGATTATTTTCGTATTATTATTTATATGAGATGAATTATGCTATGGAAACCGTTACGTTTTGGCATGTTGATTATACATGTTTTCCCAAAAATGATGTATATACAGTTTTACTGATTATGTTTATGATTATATGTATATCACAGAAATGCTCATGTTGCCACACACGAGTGTTAGTTTATTTCTCTTACTGAGAGGTGTCTCACCCCAAAATTTTATAAACATTTCAGGAGCCCCTGATAGGAGAGCAGGTAAAGCCCCGTTGATCTAGTACGGTTGATCTGCCATTTCAGAAGGGTAAGTGTTTTGATAGGGTTAGATGTATTTTGTGGGATAATCCTAAGATATCTTTTGGGTTGTGTAGTATGTTTATATAAATACAGTGGTTGTAGTAACTCTGGTATTGTGATGTATGGTATAATGAGATGTATATGATTCTATGTTTCCTGCTGCTTAGGCTTCCGTTATGTGTTCTGATGTATCCCTAGTACCTACGGGTCCGAGTGGATTATGATCTACTGAGTTTTGTGATATTGATTTTATTATATATATATATATATATGGAAATTAAGAAGGTTGTCACAAAAGTATCCCCAATCTCCACATCCTCGTAGCTAATAACAAGTGAAGGATCCAACACGTACCTCTTCAACAAGGATAAGTGAAACACATCGTGGATTCTTGAGAGTGCTGGGGGCAGTGCAATCCTATAAGCTACCGAACCCACCCGCTTAAGAACCTTGAATGGTTCGATATACCTCGGACTCAACTTGCCCTTCTTCCCGAATCTCATCACCCCTTTCATCAAAGCGATCCTCAGAAATACCTTACCCCCCACCACGAACTCTAACTCATGATGGTGAACATCTACATAACTCTTCTACTGACTCTGAGTTGATTTAATCCTATCTCAGATCAAACCCACCTTCTCAGACACCAACTGCACGAGTTCAGGTCCTAACACCTAACGTTCACCAACCTCATCCCAATATAGAGGAGGTCGACACCTCCAACTATACAGAGCCTCAAACGGTGTCATCCCGATACTTTCCTAGAAGCTGTTATTATAGACGAACTCTACCAGTGGCATAAACTGTATCCAGCTACCGCCGAAGTCTAACACACAAGCCGGCAACATATCTTCCAAGATCTGTATTATTCTCTCTAACTATCCATCAGTCTGGGGATGGAACGTTGTACTGAAAGTAAGCTTCGTCCCCAATGCTCCCTGCAAGCTAGTCCAGAATAGAGAAGTAAACCTCGGGTCTCGATCTAACACAATGGACACCGGTACTCCATGCATCCTAACTATCTCATGCACGTATATGTCTGCTAGCCTACTCAAAAGGTAGCTAACCTTCATCGGTAAAAAGTGAGCAGATTTCGTCAAGCTGTTCACAATCACCCAGATAGCATTCTACCCGTGAAGCGCTGACAGCAATCTAGTTACAAAATCCATGGAAATATGCTCCCATTTCCACTCCGGAATAGCTAAGGGCTGTAACGGCCCTACTGGCCTCTGATGTTCAGCTTTCACCTCCTGACACGTCAGAGACTACTCCACAAACTGGGCAATCTACCTTTTCATACCACTCCACCAGAAGGTTTCACGCAAATCCTGATACCTCTTCGTATAACCAGGATGTACCGTATATAATGAACGATGCACTTCTTCTAGAATCATCCTTCTGATCTCATTGTCATTCGGAATACATAGCCTAGTTCCAAACCTCAACACACCTCCCTCAAAAATGTTAAACTCCGCAGCTAATCCCTGCTGCACTTTTCCCACAATCTCAGCTAACTTCGCATCACTAGCCTACGCGGCTTTAATACGCTCAAACAAAGTTGGCTGGACCACCAAACTAGTAATGAAAGTCTGATGATCACTAGATACCAACTCTACACCCAAGCTCTCCAGATCCTGTTTGATGTGATGCTGAGCTACAACTGTAGATACTGTAGCATGTTCCCACTTCCAACTCAACGCATTGGCTACAACATTAGCTTTCCCTGGGTGATAACTGATGGTACAATCGTAATCCTTAATCAACTCAAGTTACCATCTCTGCCTCGTATTCAACTCATTCTCCGTGAAAAAATACCTGAAGTTTTTATGATCAGTGAAAATCTTGCATTGCACACCATACAAGTAGTGTCGCCAGATCTTCAGTGCATATACAACAGCAGCTAACTCCAGATCATGTATAGGGTAATTCTTCTCGTATTCCTTTAGTTTTCGAGGAGCATACGCTATTACCTTACCTTGCTACATAAGCACACATCCCAAGCCCTTCAGAGACACGTCGCTATAAATCACAAACCCGCCATCCCCCGAAGGAATGGTCAAAATCGGAGCAGTAACTAGCTGGTGCTTCAACTCCTGAAAACACTGTTCACAATCACTGGTCCATTCAAACTTCACCCCCTTCCTGGTTAATCGAGTCAGAGGTCCAGACAATTTAGAGAAACCCTCAACAAACCGACGATAATAACCTGCCAGTCCTGGAAAACTCCGAACCTCCTACATACTCTTCGGCCTCACCCAGTCGACCACAACTTCGATCTTGCTAAGATCAACCGAGATACCATCCTTAGACACCACATGGCCTAAGAATGCAACCTAATTCAACCAAAACTCACACTTCTTTTGCTTAGCATACAACTTCTTCTCCTGCAGAATCTATAATACTAACCTCAAATGACTTTCATGCTCTTCCAAACTCTTCGAGTATACCAGAATGTCATTAATAAACACCACTACAAACTGGTCCAGGTACTCATGGAAAACTTTGTTCATAAGATCCATGAACACTACCGGAGCATTTGTCAACTCAAAAAGCATGACTAAAAACTCGTAGTGGCCATATTTGGTTCGGAAAGCAGTCTTCGCAACATCCTTAGATCTGACCTTCATCTGATGATACCCTGACCGTAGGTCGATCTTCGAAAAGACCCGCGTCCCCTGTAACTAGTCAAAAAGATCATCGATACGAGGCAAAGGGTATCGATTCTTCACAGTCACCTTGTTGATCTCACGGTAATCAATGTATATATGCATCGACCCTTCCTTTTTATTCAAAAACAAAACTAGAGCTCCCAAAGGTGAAACACTAGGTCGAATGAAACCCCTGTCCAGTAATTCCTACAACTGCTCCTTCAACTCCAAAAGTTCTACTAGAGCCATCTGGTACAGAGCTTTAGAGATTGGTGCCTTACCAGGCAACAACTCTATCGCAAACTCCACCTCATGATCCGGAGGTAAACCAGACAAATCCTATGGAAACACATTCGGGAACTCGCCGACTACCCGCATATCTTCAAGCTTCAACTCATCCCGTGGCAGTTCCTTCCTACAATTCAGGTACCCCTGACAGCCGTCCAAGAGTAACCTCCTCGCCTATAGTGTCGATAGAACCTGTAGTGTCAAACGCACACACGACCTTACAAACTTATACTCTTACTCCCCAGGAGGTCTGAATACAACCACCTTTCTACGACAGTCAATCATAGCATAACTGGAGAATAGTCAATCGATCCCCAGTATGACATCAAATCCCGACATATCTTAGACCACAAGATTCGCTGGTAGCAAGTTCCCCTGAATTACCACTGGGCAGTCGACTAACATCCTCCCACAGAATGATACTCTCCCAAATGGTGTAGCTATAGATAATCCTTCATCCATGACTTAGGTCTCCACCCCACATAGTTTCACAAAATTAACAGATATAAAGGAGTGGGTCGCACCTGAATCAAATAAAACCACAGCTCTGTTTAAAAGCAACATCATAGTACCTGTCACCACATTCCTCGCATGCTCAGCATCCGCTGGAGTAAGCGAGTACACTTGTGCCTAAGCTGTGTTTGCCTGATACTTCCTCTGAGATACCTGATTACTTTCCTAATTCTGACTTGAAGAAAAAGTACCCCTCTTTGCCGCATAATAATCCCGAGCCATGTGACCTGACTGGCCACAGTTGTTGTAGTTACCCCCAAATGGCTGGCACTCACCGCTATGCCATTTGTGGCACCTGGTACAACGATCAAGCACTTAGCTCATCTGAGAACCCTGATGCTCAGTATTTTATCGATAACTCGAGCCCCTGTTCCTCTTCTTCCATGATCTTTAATGAGATCCAGACTGAAAACCAGAAGGTACTGACCTCTTCTTCGGCTTCTAATCCACCTCGTCGTCTCGGATACCAGTCTCAATCACAGTGGCTTTATCCACCTAAACCGAAAACTCACGGATCTGAAGCACACCCACTAATCTGCGGATGTCCTTCCTCAGGCCCTTCTCGAACCTCCGAGTCTTCTCGTACTCGTTCGAGATCAAACACGGCGCAAACTGGGATAGCTCTATATACCGAGCAGCATACCCCTGCACTGTCATACTCCCTTGAGTTAGCGCAGAAAACTAATCTGCCTTAGCGTCACGTACAGAAGCCGGGAAGTATCTGTCAAAGAACACTTCCTTGAAACGGCTCCAAGACATCTCCATAGGACCAACCCTCTGCTTCTCCAGCAGACTCATGACAGTCCACCATTGCCCAACCTCCCCAGATAATTGGAAGGCAGCATAAAGAACTCTCTACCTGTCTGTGCAGTGTAGGACCTCTAAGATCCTCTCAATCTTCTTGACCCAGTCCTCTGCTTTCGTCGAGTCATTTCCCCTTGAGAACGTCGAAGGATGCATGTGCGTGAACCTCTCAATGGTGCATCCTACAAACGTAGGAGAACGTTCGCATCTCCTGAAACTCCGCCTGATCTCCCGTAGGACCTGTCTAGTCAGTCCTCGAGGCACAGTAGGAGACTCATCACTAGCCATCTCCTCGGAGCCACTTCCCAGGTCATTACCCTTAGGCTCCGTTCTAAAAACACAACAGAGTTCTATCAAGACACCTACAACATGTACAATTTACACAATTATCTAGTCCTAGTCATGTTAACTACCACCTGTCAGGTCCAGGTCTGTCCTATCACACTAACAGGAAAGTCATCAATGGTTTGCCGTGATTTTACAAAAATCGTCATTCCAGGAAAAACACAGAACCCCTCCAATAAGTCCCAGTTTAAAAAAAGAACATCCTTAAACCAACTCTACCCACATCAAACCTCTTATGCTCTGGTATGTACACACAACTATGCCTACCCAAGTCTGTAAGACCTAACAACCTGGTTAGCTCTGATACCAAATTGTCATGCCCTGAACCCGATAATGGGACCCAAGGGTGAATAAGTAACCTAACCTCTCCATGTATCATACAAAACATCCATGACACAGTACAATGAATGAGGGCCCGACCCCTTGGGATACCCAAACACCCTAAACACATCCATATACACAGTGAAAAATGGTCTTTTTATACATATCTTGTACCATACCAGAGTCTATACAAAAGGAAATTCAGGTCCATAATACAAAACTCAACCCGGGTGTCAGCCAAAACCACAAAAGACCACCCGATACAGTCTTAGTACATACCTAAGTACCTCTCGTGGTACACCAACCACTTTGCTCCCAACTCAAAGGACGCTAGTTCCGGTTACTCGAAGGACCTAAAAAATATGTACGTACAACAAGGGTGAGACACCTTTCAGTAAGGCAGATACAGGTTATATCGGTGTGTGGCATTTGAGTGTTATCATGATACACAAAACATACACAGTTAAGTGCAATTTCAGTATTTTCACAAAATAGTTCTAGTACAGTGCATACACACACACACATGATCAAGCAACTCGGTGTCATCACACCCTTCGGCCCAAAGCTAGCCCGCATTACATGGCATCCCTGGCACATGGCTAGTCCCAAACTCCCATGGCATCGTACCAGTACAAACTAGTGGATCCACACCCTTCGGTGATCAACCGGTAAGGCTCACGCCCTCGGATGTAGAGCCGGATACTCTTACTAAACATGGCCTAGCAATTTCATATGCCCACAGATATAGATTCGAACACTCTTTCAGTACCTGGAACAATTCGGAACCCAGTTCCTATTGCATTTCAACAAAAACACAACCATGCATGCTCATATAACCAAACAAACCATACCCATTTGGTAATCTATAAATCATGATTTTCCAAGCATATACAGTTTAATAAATTCAAGGCACGACCATCCCTAACACAATACATAACATAGTATTCCAAAGGTTTTCCGACAAAACCAGGGATTGCAGCCTAGTACCCTTTTTTCCCAAAAACTGTTACATGAAAAACCCACATTTTTACCCATTAGATTTCCCCAAATGAGTAACCAAAACACACACAGGACCATGAACCACAGTTCTATAGAGTCCAATTTCAAAAATAACCGACATAAATTGAATCCCCTTACCTTTCCCAAAATGGTCAATCTCGAACTCTATGGCCCCTAAACAGCAAACCGAGTTCCCAAACCTACAAAGTACAATACAGAAGATACTCACAACCCTATTCCCAACATAACTATCGGATCAGAATTGAAAACTGAGTCTTACTTCGATTTCGAGCTGAAACCCAAAAATGCCCGGAACGAAGATCTGATCTGTAAAACTTGTAGAGAATCCTTCATTGATCCTCGTGGTAACGTCAAATCATTGATTCCAACAATGATCGTCGAAGAAATCTAGAGAGAGAGAGAGAGAGAGAGAGAGAGAGAGTTGAGTTTCTAGAGAGATAGTGAGAGGTTTTGAAGTTTCTTAACGGAGAAGTAATGAAAATATCTATTTATAGCCCTTTGACTCAGCCACACTTCGTTGATGAATGGCGTCCTCGTCAACGAGGCACTGAAGACACCATGTCGACGAGAAAGTGACCTCATCGACGAGCCTGAGATTTCTGGATTTTTGAAACCCCTCAGCTTCTCCTCGTCGACAAGCCCTTGCATTTCATCACCAAGAAATATAAGGCCTTCGTCGACTAACTCGGGCTTCGTCGACGAACCCTGATCAATTACCAATTTACCCTTCTCTTAATTAATTAAATTCATATATCACGGTTCGGGTTCCTACAATTTTTCATTATTTTTTTTTTCATATTTTTAACTCTTACTTTGTATATAAAGCATGAAATTTGGATCTTAAATTTTAATTTTTGTGGATTCTGTATAGGATTCCTTCTAAATCCATACAAAATCCAAATTTAAGCCCTAAAATCCATAATTTGTAGTATTACCTAATATAAAATTTGAAAATTGAAAAACAAGTTGTCTTTTTTATTATTATTTTAAAACCTAAAAATAGAAAATGAAATGATTTTGGACATTCAAAAAACTCTTTATTTTCTACCACTTTAATTTGAATCTTAAAAAACAAAAATGTAAGCTAAAATTTTTATAGTTCTTTAAAAAACTAAAAAATTAAAAATAGAAAATATTTTTCACAACTAAACGTGTAGGAACCCGAACCAAGAAAAAGAAAATAAAATAAATAAAAGGGAAGGAAAAGTAAGAAAATAATGGAGATGGTTTGGTTCAGCACCAAACCATCGACGGTTTAAGGCCATCTGAGAAAACCGTTGACGGTTACAACAACCGAGAGTATTTAAGTGCCAAACCGTCGGCGGTTTCATCAAGCTCAGGAAAACAGTCGACAGTTTCCCACGAGCCAGCTTGCCTATAAATAGAACTTAAGTCTTTAAAAAAAAAAATTGAAAAACCTCTCTCTCTCTCTCTCTCTCTCTCTCTCTCTCTCTCTACTAGGGTTTTGGTTTTCTCTCCCTCACGCATTTCTCTCTCACTCCTAAGGTCTCCCGAGGCTCCAGATAGCCCCCCGATCATCTACTTTATCTTTCTTGACTTGTCGGCGGCCTTCTCCTCGTCGTATTCAAGAAACTAGGAATTGTTCTAGGGAGCGGGATAAGCAGTTTTTCAGGAACATGTAAGGGGAATAGATTATGTCAGCTTTTTATTAAATTTGAACCGATTAAACTCAAGTATATGAACTCGTGTATGTTATATATGATTTCTGAATGATTCAGGCATATGAAACTGATGGTTTTACTTATTATATATATTTGGGGAAAACCAAAGTGAGTAGGGTTGATCATCTTCCTTTTCCTTATTAAACGGGTATTTTGATTGGAATAAAAAATATGAAGATGATCAGACATAGTTTTCAGCAAAAATATATATTTTCTCAGGCAATTCAGTATACCATGATTTATTAATTAAAAATCGCGTGGCATGAGAATTATTTATATTTTTCTACACAATTGAAATATGAGTTTTTACGGTATTATACGGTGAAAATGTGATTTATACTAATTGATGGAAACACTGGAAATGTGGTGATATTTTCAAATGACGACTGAATGCCGAGATTGGTATGACGGCTAAGTGTCGGGTTTTGATATGAAGACTAAGTGTCAAGTTTTGATATGACGGCTGTATGCTGAGGTTTTGATATGACAACTGTATGCTGGGGTTTTGATATGACTATTATATGCCGGGTTTTGATATGACGGTTGTATGCCGGATTTTTACATGACAGGTTTTATACTAAGTTGCGAAATAAGTTATATAATAGTTTTTATTACTTAAATTGCATTATATGGTTTAAGAACCCTGAGGACCAGATGTGATGAGAGCACGATACGGTAGCTAGTATATGAGATAGTGCAACCACACTGTTCTGGAAAGAAGTGTTGGTAATGAAAAATCGATTTGGCCATGAAAGGGTTGTGTACTCCCCTGGAGTCTAGACCAGGCTGGGTAGGCAAATCGGACTTGCAGATATGAGGTTTGACGTAGCCTGGTGGTAGGCCAGCCAAAGCTAGGTTCAGTCTTTAGACCGCACAACCCCATCATGGGGGTTTATACATGATGATGTTGTATGTCCAAAAGGGGGCTTCTTCTACGTATATATGTGAATTTATGTAAATGTGGTTAGTTATCGAACTGTTTTATATTATGAAAGAAATGGTTATTTTCAACTACATAGGTGTGAGTCTATACAAATGTCATTTCTGTCAGATAAAGTAAATTAAAGAATGTTTTTAAGTTGACTAAAACTCATGTTAGTCACACACTGATATTAATTTATTTCGTCTTACTGAGAAGTCTCACTCTAGTAAATATATCAATTTTTCAGGACCTACAGGAAATTGAGTCTAAGAGCTCCGGGGCAGGACCTAAACGATCTAGCCGAGAGTGAGCTTGGTACTGTTTTTGAAATTTTGGGTTGTATAATGTTTTGGGAAATTTTAGTATGACTGTGTAACGACCCCAAAAATAGTTATACTTGATTAGGGTTATGATTCAAAAAATAAATAAATAAATAAATAAAATTAATTAAATAATATAATATAATATAATATATTAATATATTATTATAATATAATATAATAATATTATATATATATATATATATATATATTACTTACTCTCTGAGGAAGCAATTCTTGAGATTGATTTCAATTGAAATCAATTGCAGAGAGCCCCCCTAGATGTCTTCTTCTCTTATCCTCTCTCCTCTCTCTCTTCTCTCTATCCTCACTTCCACTTTATCTCTCCTCGATTTTCTCGGCCAAACGTGCGCCAATCGAAGAACGAAAAATATCCTTGGGTTCTGAATTCGATCACCAATATTTTAACCAGAGTGGATTTGTCGTAGGAGCATCGTATGTACCACTCTTGGGATAAGGTAAGGGGACTATATTGTGTCAGCTGTTTTTCCTTCCCTAGAAAAAAAAGAATTGCAAAGTGGTTCCACTCTGCTCGAAAATCATCTATTAAAGGTATTTTGATCAATGTGATTCTGTGTTTGATTACGTGGTGCCTCTAGAATCGAAGATATAAAGCGAGAATGGAAGGAGTTTATCAAAGTGCAGATCAGACGTGGAGAAGTGTTCAATACTAGGTTAGTTCTTTAGTTGAGAGCTCTAATTCTTTTCGAAAATTGAAGATATCAGACATTACGATTTTGAAAGAGTTTCAAATTCAGCATCAAGGAGTTTGTGTCAGGTCTGAAAAAATTATTTCGTGGGTTAAACCCCCAACAGGGTGGATAAAACTTAATTGTGATGGGAGCTGTAGGGGCAATCCAAGTACTTTAAGAGGTGGAGGAATTATTCACGACTACCATAACATGGTGAAAGCGACTTTTTCAAAACTATTTTGGTAATGGTACGAACAATAGTGCGGAATTAAAAGTAATTCTGGAAGGAATTCGTTTATGCAAACGACTTCATTATTTTAATGTGATTATTGAAAGTGACTCTCGAATTGTTGTTAGTTGGCTTCAGAACGGTAGATGTACCTTGTGGTATCTTTGGGATATTTGGGAGGACCTCGTGGCGGAGCTTGAAGGAGTGAACTTCATGGTGATCCATCAAAATAGGGAAGACAATAATGCAGCTGATTTTCTCGTTAGAGAAGGAGAAATGGGAAACAATGTCATATACGAAGAACAACATCTTCTACCACGTTCTCTGAAAGGTATTCTTTGGATGGATAGGTTTGGTCTCACTTCCTTTCGTCGTTAGTTCAACCTCTCGATTTTTGTTGGATAGGTTTAGATTTTTAATTTTTTGATTTTATATTTTTTTTTGATTTTTTTATAGGCCTGTTTAGATTTATTTTTTATTTAACTTTGTTTGGATTTGTAGTCTTGTTTTGGTTGGTTATTGGTGTTACTTTTGGGAGACCTTTAATTTTTTTTTGTTTTTATCTGTAATCTCCTAATGCTTGTCTTGTAACCATGGTATTCCTCTGCCAAAAGTGAAGGTGTAACGCCCCAAAAATAATTATTACATGAGGATGTAGTGATTTCAAAAAAATAAAATAAAAATAATTTATTAATTTATTAATAAAATTAATATTATTAATTATATAATATAATATAATAATATATTAATATAATATAATATAATAATATTATATTATAATATTAATATATATATATATATATATATATATAAACTAACCTTCCTGAAGTCTCTTTAGGAAGGAATTGATTCCTGCAGAAGTCCAGAACGCCCCCCCCCAGTGCTCCGTCTCTCTCCTCGTTCTCTCTCCCACTCTCCTTAATTTTTTTTTTTGCCAAACGGATGCCAATTCAAAATCAAAAAATACCACTGGGCTCCACTCTCCACCACCAACATTTCTACTATAGTGGATTTGTCATAGAAGTGAGATAGACATATCTCTTGGGGTAAGGAAAATTCCCACTTTGACCTCAATTTTTCATAAATCTTAAGTCAAATTGATGATCGAACACCACCACGAGAATCTAGGGATGATTCTTTACAAGTCTAGTGGAGCGAATTTCTCGTGGGATCATCGTAGGCATAGCCCCAAAACTAGGATAAAAGAATTTTTTAGAGATTAATTGTTATTTAATTAATGTGAATTTGAAAATGTTAGAATATTGGGCATTTTGGGGTTAAACTATGGTTATTGAATTTAGGGTTCGGGTGAGCTATAGGGACCTGAACCCATAAAATAAGGAAATAAATCAGAAAAGGGTAAAAGGGTAATTTTGGCAGGCGTCATCGACGAAGCCAAGGTTCTCGTCGACAAATGCCCTATAAGGATTCATCGTCGAAATTCAAAGCCTTGGCAACGAAGAAATTCCAACCAACAGGAAAAATAGTATACTGGGATTCGTCGACGAAGCCCGGGTTCTTGTCGATGAATGGCCTATGTGGTTCGACACCAGAATTCAAAGCCTCAAGGACAAAAAAATCCAGAGCGGCTGGTAAAATATCGGACAAGGGTTCGTCGACGAAGGGAAGAGGTTCGTCGACGAAGAGCCTTTTGTGGCTCATCAACGAAAGTACCATTCGTCGATGAGTTTGACCGAGTTAAGGGGTCTATAAATATCATTTTTGGATTCTTAAGGGTTAAGAAATCACAAAATCTCTCTCTCTCTCTCTCTCTCTCTCTTCGATCCTTTGTTGTTCGTCACCCGAATCCATGATATGACGTTACTACGTGGATCAAGAGGAAAATCTCTACGATTATAGCGGATTGGATCTTTGTTTTAAGGACTTCTGGGTTTTATCTCGAAATCGAGGTAAGGGTCTAAGTTCGTTTTTGGTTCGTTAGATCTATAGTAAATAGGATTGTGTTAAAGTACTGTTCTTCGGTTTATAGGTTTTGAAAACTCGGTTTGCTGTTTTGGGAGTCGTATAGTTTGTATTTCGTAATTCGAAAAAAGGTAAGGGGATTTGTTTACATCAGTCTTTTTAGAAAACTAAACTGCTAAAAAGTTAGCTTATGTTTATATGCACATATTGACTACTTATTTGCGAAATTTCACGGGGTAAAAATGCTGGTTTTATGACTTTATGGCTTTGGTAAAAATGAGGGTTTTGACGTATAATCTCCAAACTTTTCAAAACTTATTTATTTGCATTAATCTTAACGTAGGATGTAACGACCCAAAAATTACACCATTTTTTTTTAATAGATATAGGTAAATTACTCTAATACCCTTGCTATAGCATCTCAGGCCCCAGATGGGCACTAAGGTATTCCTATAGATAATAAACACACCTATGCAGCAGAAAAAAAAAAAAAAAAAAAAAAAGGTCATACATCCAAATATGTAAATACAATACCAGAATCTAGTGTTTCTAAACCATAGGTACATTCTTACATTTCCCACCAACACCACCTACTCAAAACAAAAACCTCAAAATACGCTTACCCTATCAACAGGGCAAATAAAAGGTCACTCTATCTGCGAGTTTGATCTGCTTGCCTAACTGGATCACCTAAAAAATGTTAAAATAATGGGGTGAGACGATGCTTAGTAAGTGGAATTATGCTATTACTAGTGTGTGGCGACCGAGTTGCATAAATACTATAATAATATCCAAAACGGTATCAGTTGGTGAATTAATATAAAGTATAACTAACATTCGTCATAATTTAAAACATAATTGTATCATCTGAGTTTTCTACCATTCATACTGCTAATATCATACTATAATCATTAAATGCTGTAAATTTGTATACATATATATATCTGAGATTTTTCCCTGAAAAATTGTATGTCATGATTTCACCTCTCATGACAGGGTTGTGCGGCCCGTAGGCTGGACTTAACTCTAGTTGGCCTACCACGTAAGTCACTATACTCTACCCTTCATCAGTTCGGCCAAACTGCATCCACTCCTAAGCACGGATCTGGAAAAACTACCTCGTCAAACAGGGCCCCCTCAACCCAAAGTTCTGGGGAGTCTGCAAGCTCTCCGAGCGTATTTGACAGAATCAACATACTATCTGAGATATGTGGTTGTACTCTGATATGAAAATAGCAACGGTACCATGCTCTACTAACTAAATCTGTTTGAACTATTTCATCAGGGATCTGATACTGCATATATTCATATACTACTATAATCTTCCTACTATTTTCATCATGTTTCCAAAATAACCATAACACTGTAAATCTGAACCGTATATACTGTAATATTTGTATAACATATCTGTAGTAACTAACTGTTATAACTATATATCTTTCTGTAACATCTGATTATATAATCTTTAAATCTGAGTGTTATGGTTTTAGGAAACATGACATTCTATAATTACTGTAACATACTAGTTTGGAAAAATATCTATAATATTTGTCTGATAAATATCTGTCTATATCTGTATATACTGTAAATTATGATATTCTGGGAAAAATTGTATAAATTCTATATCAGGCAAATATCTACTCAGGCCACACAAATTAAATTCATATTCTGAAAAATTGGATAATAAAACCTGCATAACATTTCTGATAACTTTGTTAAAATTTCCTAACATAGCATATTTCTCTTACCTAATTATGGAAAAGCCCCCCTGCTGTATCTGGTCCTACACCCGCAGGGTTTCCTGCTCAACACCCTGAAAACAACATATCCTAGAACAAAACATCAGTATTTTTCTAACTTCTACATTTTCTATAACTATGGGATAGGCAAATACTAAATGAAAACCTTACCCGGAATTTGGGATGAAGTTCAAGTTAGCCCCACCAACGATCCTGTTGACTCTACGAGTCCAATCTTATTTTGATAATGACAAATCACTTGATATTTGATCTGTGCTATATTTAAATTGAGTATATTGTATTCATAGATAGGATTGCCACACTAACACATAATTAAGCAACTAGAAGTAGTTGGTAAACTTATAAGAAGTGTGTAAAAGGAAATTAAGTGGATTTTTTTTTATATCCAATTCACCCCCCACTCTTGGGATTACACCTTAATCAACATTTCGTATCTGAACGGGTTTACTTAGACTTGATAGTTAATTTGTAAAACGATCACATGGCACACATTGGTGTAACTCCATTTGGTGAGGGACACTCATCCACTAGACCACCCATTTTCTGTGATGTAAATTGCACCTGTTGGAAACGTAGGATGAGCATATATTTACTGAACATAGATTGGAAGGTTTGGAAAATTGTGACTAAGGGAAATCACATTCCCATGAAAGTAATTGATAAGATTAATGTACCTAAAACTGAAGATGAATATACTGAAAAGGATTGGAAGTCAATTCAAAGTAATGCCACTGCCATGAATATACTCTTCTATGCACTAGCCGTAAATGAATTTAATAGGGTAATGGCATGTAACTCGGCTAAAGAAATTTGGGAAAAATTAGAAGTTACATATGAAGGCACTAAGGAAGTAAAGGATAGCAGGATAGACATGCTCACTAGTGAATATGAAGCATTTAAAATGACGGTTGATGAATCCATACAATCCATGTACACTAGATTCACACACATTATTAACTCTTTAAATGCTCTTGGAAAAACTTACCCTTCTTATGAGTTGATCAGGAAAATACTCAGGGGATTAGCTCCAGTGTGGGAAGCTAAAGCTACTACAATAGCAGAAGGGAGAAATCTCAAGGAGATGTCGGTGGACGAACTCATTGGATCACTTATCACCTATGAGCTGGCAATAAACGAGAGGAAAAATGAACAAAGCAAAGCTAAGAAGGTCACTGCACTTAAGGCATCATCAAGTTACTCAAGTGAAGGAAGCGATTTTGAAACGGATGATGACATGGCCTTGCTAACAAAGAAGTTTAGAAAGTTCTTAAAGAAGAACAAAAAGTTCAACAGAAAATTTCGGAACTCTAAATCAGAAAGAGGAGAGCAAAGCATGATGAAAAAGAAGGAGGATCCACCAACATGCTACAATTGCCGAGAAGTTGGACACATCAAGCCCGAGTGCCCCAAACTCATAAAAGCTTCAAAGAAAAGGAAGAAGGTTCTGAAAGTCGGTTGGGATACACACAACACTAGCAGTTCAGAATATGAATCCAACGACGACGAGATTGCCAATCTGTGTCTAATGGCACGTGATGACCTTGAGGTACAATCATCTCATTCATCATATTCATACTACTCTAGTGAATCTGAAAATGAAAACGATATGATGTCATATGATGAACTGAAACAAGAATACCTATACACTATTAAAATGCTTGAGAAGAAAACAAAGAAAATTTTTGAGTTAAGAAGCAAAGTCAAAGAACTTTCAAATCTTGCTGAACACCAAAATGAATCCCATGCATCTTTCATAAAGAATGAAGAGATGAAAATTGAGGAGTTAGAAAAGGACTTGAAAGACAAAGTTGAAAGTATCTGTAAATTTACTGAACGACAAAACAATTTTGAAAAGCTCTTAGGATCTCAAAGAAATTCTCTAGATAAAGAATCAAAGTCAATTGTTCCAACTAAGAATCATTATAGATATGCTACATGCTTTAAATGTAGAAGGTTAGGTCACATACAATTTGATTGTCCTTTGAAAAATAAAGATATAAAAATTAAGAGAGTATGGAAGATGAAAGGTCAAACTAGCACTAACCCTCCTGGACCCAAGACAATCTGGGTACCAAAGCTAGTTGTTTAATTGTGTCTTGCAGATTTGCTTAAAATCCACATCTTCAAAAGATAGATGGTATATGGATAGCGGATGCTCACGCCACATGACCGAAGACAAATCATAATTCACATCCTTCACACTCAAGGATGAAGGGTTTGTTACTTTTGGAGATAATTCTAAGGGAAGGATCACAGGTGTCGGTTAGTCGGTAATGATTCCTCACTCATTATTGATGATGTTTTATTAGTTGAAGGTCTAAAGCACAATTTATTGAGCATAAGTCAACTATGTGATAAAGGCTACAAAGTATCATTTGAACATGACAAGTGCATAGTTGAACACAAAACTGATAATAAGATATTGTTCATTGCTAAGCGACATGAAAATGTATACACCACAAGTTTTGATAACCTAACTTCACAAAGTGTAACATGCTTATCTGCTATGAATGAAATAAGTTGGATTTGGCATAGGAGACTAGGACACGTAAACATGGATTTAATTTCAAAATTTGTTAAGAAAGAATTAGTTAAGGGACTGCCCAAGACAAAATTTGTGAAAGATAAAATCTGTGATGCATGCCAACTAGGAAAACAAGCAAGAACAAGATTTAAGAAGAAGAAAGAGATCTCCACTACTAGGCCACTTCAAATGCTGCACTTAGACTTATTTGGACCAAATCAAATTCAGAGTTTAGGAGGAAAATCATACGTTTTTGTCATTGTTGATGACTTCTCAAGATACACATGGGTATTGTTCTTAGGTCATAAAGATGAAGCATGTGGAAATTTTATAAACCTATGCAAAAGAGTACAAAATGAAAAGGGATACACAATTACCAAAATTCGAAGTGATAGGGGTAGAGAGTTTAAAAATCAAGGCATGGAAGACTATTGCAACTCATTAGGAATTGTCCATAATTTTTCAACTCCTAGAACACCACAACAAAATGGTGTAGTTGAAAGAAAGAATAGATCTATACAAGAAATGGCCAGAACTATGCTTAACGAACATAGATTACCCAAATACTTCTGGGCCGAGGCAGTGAATACCGCCTACTATGTACTAAATAGAGTTCTAATTAGACCATCACTTAATAAGACTCCTTACAAGTTATGGAATGGCCATAGACCAAACATATCATATTTTCATGTTTTTGGCTGTAAGTGTTTTGTGCTTCGAGACAATGAGCATTTAAGAAAATTCGATGTAAAATCTGATGAAGGTATCTTCCTAGGGTATGCCTTAGATAGTAAAGCCTTTAGAGTGTATAATAAACGAACATTGACGGTCATAGAATCTATTCATGTAGTGTTTAATGAGACAAAACCCTTCTCCAAAAGAATTGATGAAGATGAACCTGAATTAAACAAGGAACTAAAAGAACTATCAATTGAGAATGATTTAGAAAAGAAAATTGAACTTAGTGAACCATCCATTGAAATTGAAGAAATTACAACTAAGGTAAATGCACTACCTAGAGAATGGAAATACATAAAGAATCATCCCATAGATCAAATAATAGGTGAACCACTACAAGGAGTATCCACTCGCTCCTCTCTTTGGAACATGATGAGTCATTGTGCATTTTTATCACAAGAAGAACCTAAGAATGTGAGTGAAGCTATAGAGGATGAATCTTGGGTGTTATCCATGCAAGAGGAATTAAATCAATTTGAAAGAAATAGAGTATGGACTTTAGTTCCCAGACCAGAGGATAAGTCAATCATAGGGACCAAATGGATATATAAGAATAAGAAAGATGAAAATGGAATAGTTGTGAGAAATAAGGCTAGATTAGTAGCTCAGGGATATAACCAAGAAGAAGGTATAGATTTTGATGAAACTTTTGCCCCAGTAGCTAGGATGGAAGCCATACGAATGTTATTAGCATACGCAGCGTTTAAGGATTTCAAGTTATATCAAATGGACGTGAAAAGCGCATTTTTAAATGGCTACATAAATGAGAAAGTGTATGTAGAACAACCCCCTGGGTTTGACAACCATAAGAACTCAGATCATGTTTATAAACTAACAAAGGCCTTGTACGGTTTAAAGCAAGCTCCTAGAGCTTGGTATGAAAGGCTAAGCAGATTTCTATTAGAAAATGGATTTATAAGAGGAAAGATAGAAACAACCCTGTTCATAAAGACTAAGAAAGATGACATTCTCCTAGTGCAAGTATATGTAGATGACATCATCTTTGGCACTACTGATAAAAAATTGTGTAATGAATTTGCCAATACAATGCAAAATGAATTTGAGATGAGCATGATGGGTGAACTAAATTTCTTCCTAGGACTTCAGATTAAACAAGCAAATCATGGAATTTTCATAAATCAATCAAATTATATTAGAGACCTACTCAAAAAATTTAACATGGAAGATGGAAAAATACTAGGTACACCTATGAGCACTTCATTGAAATTATATAAAGATGAACAAGGTATACTAGTAGATGTCAAACTATATCGTGGAATGATAGGTAGCTTGTTATACCTGACTGCCAGTAGACCAGATATAATGTTTAGCGTATGTTTGTGCACAAGATTTCAATCTGCTCCAAAAGAGTCTCACTTGCTAGCTGTTAAATGTATACTTACATATTTGATAGGAACCGTGGACATTAGGTTATGGTATCCTAAGCACACATCATTTGAGATTCTTAGTTATTCAGATGCTGATTATGCGGGTAGTAAAGTGGATAGGAAGAGCACTTGTGGTACTTGACACTTCTTCGGACACTCCTTGGTCTCTTGGTTTTCCAAGAAACAAAATTCAGTCGCTCTTTCCACAGCTGAAGCTGAATACATAGCGACAGGTAGTTGTTGTGCTCAAACGCTTTACATGAAGCAATAACTGAAGGATTTTGGATTAAGCTATGAAACAATGCCCATAAGATGCGATAATACAAGTGCAATAAATATCTTAAAGAATCCCATATTAGATTCACGAACTAAGCACATAGAAATACGACATCACTTTCTTCGTGACCATGTACAAAAAGGGGATGTAAGACTTGAGTTTGTATCACGGATGAACAATGAGTCGATATATTCACAAAACCACTTGCGGAGGATAGATTTATACAAATTAGATGTGAATTAGGTCTCATGTATAGTCGAGAGGTTGCTTAGAATCATGATTAAATGATATAATTCAGGGGGAGCAACATCTCTTACGACTTAATCACTTGAAAGTGCATATTATTAATATTATTAATATTTGGTATCAACATTTGGATACATTCAAAACCTTAAGATCTCTAAGGGGAAAAGAACATAAGGTTGCATCTACTCATGCTTTATTTGTTTACACCTTTTTGTTGATGTCAAAAGGGGGAGAAAATCTGGAAAAACAAAAATAATAAAATGGAAGCAAAGAGTCTTGGTAAAACTAAGTTGCAAAGGGTAAAAATAATTTGCAAAGGGTGAGATATTCAAATGGAGAAATCTAGCATATTACATTCATTATGAGCATATTTCATATTTCATTTGGATTCAGGATAAACACTTTGTGTATGAACATGAGCATATTGTCATTCATTGAATATTTGATGCATTAATTGAGGGGGAGCCTTGTTAGGCGTAACCTATTATATATATATTTTTGCTCGTGCATTTGTCATCATCAAAAAGGGGGAGATTGTTGACTCTACGAGTCCAATCTTGTTTTGAAAATGACAAATCACTTGATATTTGATTTGTGCATTGAGTTTGTAAATAGGACTTACACTAAGCATGCATGGAAAGTTAAAAAATCTTGGCAAGATCCATGGAACTCAAAGAGTACGGGAATCAAGATGCAAGCGACAAAGTTCAAGAATATCTTAAGAAAGGGTATTTAGAACTCATGTATTAACATTTCCATATGATTTAATTTTAGGCTCATTATAACTTAGAATTGTTTTAGGATTCATGCATTTCATGTACATCATTAGGAAATTCTCATGGACCTTGAAATGTTTTCAAAATCATGAAAAATATATTTTATGAAAGACCCAAGAAAATGAGCCAAGCAGATTTTTTTTGTTAGAAATGAAAATTTGAGAAAATTGGGACTTCGGTCGCCTGAACTCAAACATTAGTAGACTGAAGAATTTCTTCGGTTGCGTGAAGATTAAGTTCAATCGCCTAAAGAATTAAATGGACAAAACAGAACCTGGCCGAGGCTCTTCGGTCTCCTGACCTTGGAACCTCAAGCGCCTGAAGTTGACACTTGAGGAGCCTGAAGTCGAGTTCAGTTGCCTGAACTCGCGAGAAAGCCTAAAAATCAGTTCTTTATTAAAAAGACACGCGAAGTATCTTATTGATCAAATGGCTGAGATTAATTCTAAGGTAATATAATATATATTATGAATATCTAAACCTTAGAACATAGAAAGAGACACAACAAGAAAGATATACATCTCATTGCAAGACTTGAACCCTAGAGCCGATTTTCTGCACTTCAATCTTCTTCCATCTTCGTTGGGAAAATCTCTACTAAAATCAAAAGGGCATTCATTCATCCAACTAAACTTTAATCCAGTATTAAGGTTTGATCTGTCAAGTTATTACTTTTCAAGAACCTCTCATTTCTTTACGTGTTTATCGTTAGAAAGAGGTTTTGATCTTGAGTGTGTATTCACATATAAAAACTGATTTTCAAAAAGATCATGTTTTGAGAAAAACTTGTTAGCTTGGTTGATTGATTTGCGATTCAAGAAGTACATAAATACATATTCATATATATTGTTCATTGGGCTTCTTATTGAAAAACCTACTTTGATTAAAATATTGGAACTTGAAGGAAAACTTTGTGATTTTTGATTGAGTTGTATTCAAGTCAAATTTTTGTTAAATAGCTCACTTCAAATATACTTGTGCATCTTTACAAAGTGAATCAAGAACCCTAGTGGACTCCAAAGCATTCCAAATATATTTTCACTTGGGAGTTTTGATTAAATACAAATTTGTGTTTTGACACATATCATACATTAAACGATTGTATCGTTTTTCATACATTCTTGAGCTTCAAGTTATATCATATGTTAATGTACTAGGAAATTGAATTGTACTCACAAGCTTTTGTTAGAAGCATTGTTTTGAGTGTTATTTTCAGATTTCATTGTAAACACGGTTTGGGTTGTGAACCGGGTGTGAGGAGGAAGTTGTACCTCTTGTGAGCAGCGGATAAGGAGGGAGCTGTACCTCTTGTAAGTAGCGGTTTGTAAGGGAAGCTCCGTTCCACTTTAAGGAGTAGGGTTTTTAGTGAATCCTTGAGTGGTTGCTCAAGGCGAGGATGTAGGCCAAGTCGACTGAACCTCGTAAAATCGCGTTTGTCTTCTCTCTTCCTTTTACTCTTTATTTTTCGCGCTATATTTAAATTGAGTATATTGGATGCATAGATAGGATTGCCACACTCACACATAATTGAGCAACTAGAAGTAGTTGGTAAACTTATAAGAAGTTTGTAAAAGGAAATTAAGTAGATTTTTTTTTATATCCAATTCACCCCCCCCCTCTTGGGATTACACCTTAATCAACAGATCCACTTCGGCAGATTTGGAGAGAACTTTCCCAGGAGCGTCGTGGTGGCCTCGGATAGTCAAACCGGCGAGAAACAGGGCTGAAATCAAAGAGAGAAGGGGAGAGGGTCATTTAGAGAGAGAAACGGAGTTTCCTGTGTAGGTTTCTTGAGAAAATCCGATTTTAAGTGTACTTATAGACCCGGATTCGTCAATGAGACAGATCATCTCGTCGACGACTCCATGAAGGAAGTTCGTCGATGAACTTGAACCCCTCATCGATGAATTTTAGATTGCCAAAAACCCCCTCTCGGTATCTTCTCGTCGACGAGACACGTGTCTACATCAACGAACTCCAGTAAAGTACTCGTCCACGAAGTCGGCTTTCGTCAACGAGACCCCCTTTGAGTCCCTTTTAAAATTTTCTTTTTCCACTTACTTAATTCCAATAATTTTTTGGATTATTACATAGGAGATGCTTGAACCCTTTATTTTCCATTTAAATGATATTTATCGAGTTATATACTATATAGCGGATTTTTAATCAAATGAGTATGACATAGGATATGAAATGGAATATGTAAATCGGTTTAAATATGTATATGAAATATGGGAACTAGAGTTCCATTTTTCTATATAAAAATGTGGAAAATAGGTGTCGGTTATATACCGAGCTATATATATGTAAAAAAGGTTAAACCAAGAGGGTGTGTGTCGATTTATACCATAGTACGATTGAATGAGTTTGTGAAAATACTGGAACTGTACAAATGATTTGTGAATTTGAAATAAGTTAATTCGTTTTATCATAAATTATATGATATTTAAAACCGCAACTTGTTATTATCAGAGCCTTAAAAAGCTCACCGTTATATTAGAGCTTTAAAAAGCTCACCATTATAAGATAGCCTTAAAAAACTCAATGTTAAGCGCGGTTCCGTTGCTTTATATTTATTGGATACAGTGCAACCACACATATGATTTTCACTGTGGGTATCGAGATAGTTGGCTAGATATGGGAGTGGCCACTAGTGGATTAATGGACCAAGTGATACCAATTGGACTATAGTAAATTGCATAACCCGAAGCCAAGGGGTAGTGTTGGCATTTGTTATTATTATTGTATCTACGCTGGACAGTGTTCTAAATATGCATATTTATGATTTGAAAACTAAAAATGGGCAGAGTTATAGGTTTGAGTACTGGGCGGAGGGATCGTACAATGTATAAGGATGTACCCTACCTTAACCTCGGGAACTCTCAATTGTTATGATGCTAAACAATCTATCGAAAGAATTATGTTTATATACCTCCTATATTACAGTATTGAGAATATGTCTTATATGTAATTTCTTTCAATTGAAATAAATGCATGTGGTCATACACTTATGTAATATCTTCCACCTTATTGAGAAGTGTGTCACCCCAATATACCACCTTTATTTTAGGTCCTACAGGAAGTTAGTCCTAGTTGCTAAAGGGACTTGAA
Organism: Malania oleifera; assembly: GCF_029873635.1. Taxonomy (NCBI): domain Eukaryota; kingdom Viridiplantae; phylum Streptophyta; class Magnoliopsida; order Santalales; family Ximeniaceae; genus Malania; species Malania oleifera. The sequence continues at coordinate 14,696,970 of NC_080418.1, forward strand.
GGGTCATTTTGTTTTTAGCTTAAGTAAGTGTTTATATATGTAACAGACTTAGTTCGAAATATCTTTTGGAGACTGTAAGAACAGGTTACGTTTTAAGTTTGGATGAATGTATGAAATAGTCGGTTAAAAACTTTGGTATGTCTTTTAGATTTTCCATATGGATGTTTATGTTTTCCGCTGTGCATGAGATTTTAGATCAGTATGAAATGCCCGTATGTCTCTATCCAGGGCGATTTGTATATATATATATGTTTATCAGAGACAGGTGTATTATACAAGTGTAATAGCACTCTGGGGCCGTATAACGGGCTGAGGTGTTACATTTGGTATCAGAACCTTAGCCAGTCAGAAGTGTGATATGGTTCACACTGCCTGGTTATTGAAATGCTTGGAACTTAGGTTGCTAGATTCTATAGACTAGACTATACTAGAGTATAGGATTGGAATAAGACATTTGAGTTTTGCTTTGTATACCTAGAGACAGAAATCCATTAACAGACTTCTGTGTTTTTCTGGATCAATCGAAAGGTTCTAAAAATCACGGCAATCCATTGACGGTTTTGTTTCCGAGTGGAAGGGAGGAACTTGGGTTAGAATGAGAATGTTAAATTATTAGAGTACGTTAATATTAAAAATGTGGATTTAGGGAACTGAGTCTATAGTATTGTAGCATTAGCTAATACTTAGGCTATTAAGCTTCTAATGGATGTTCACAATTACTTTTTAGGATGGAATCTAGGGATAATACTACTAACGTAGGACGCAATAGTAGTGAGGGTGCTGGCCATGAGGTTAGAAGTGACTCTACAAGTGTATTACGAGACTTCACACAACAGCTTATGGCTGAGGTGGTGCGAACGAATAGGGGGTAGGACCGTCCCATAGCTGATATGGGATGCTCCATTGATCATTTCACTAGACTGAAGCCTTCGGTCTTCATAGGAAGTGTAGATTCGATTCAAGTTAAGAATTGGATCTAGAAGATCGAGAAGATCTTGGATGTTCTGAACTGCACAGAGAAGCAGAAGATAACCTTTGCAACGCTCAAGTTGTCAGAGGAGGCAGAGTGATGGTGGGTGTCGATAAAAAAGATGGAGGAGCACCGACCAATACCAGTAGCGATGATATGGGCCTATTTTAGAGAGTTATTCTTTAAACGGTACTTTTCAAACACGGTCAGAAACACAAAGATGGAGGAATTCATGAGCCTAACACAGGAGTCGCTGACAGTGCAGCAGTACATTGTCAGATTCCAGGAGCTATCCCAATTTGCTCCATTCATGATACCGGATGAGGCAATGAAGGCTTGGAAGTTTCAGAGGGGTCTGAAGAAAGGAGATCCGGAGGCAGACAGAGACCTTGCAGTTATAGGACTTTGCTACACTAGTGGACAAAGCCACTGTAGTAGAGGAGAGTATGCTGGAGGACGCAGAGGTTCAAGTCCTTAAGAAGAGGCCAGCGCCTCCTCGTTCTTCTTCTGGGGCAAGGCAGGGTAACTTGAAGAAGAATAGTAGTGGTACATCTCAGAGCACCACATCCTATCGTGGTTACCCTACGTGTGGTAAGAGGCACTCTAGGGAGTGTTGGAGGACTATAGGGGCTTGTATGCGGTGTGGTAAGCAAGAAAATCAAGAGAAAGATTGTCACATGTAGGGAAACAGTGGAGCCCTCAACAGCCATATAAAGGAGAAACATATGTGCAGTGTGGTGGTCAATAGGGGGTACAACCTAGGCTGAGGTGTATTTCCTGACTCCAAGTGACACAGAGAATGCTGGTGATGTAGTCACAAGTATTATTTACATGCTTTCTCATAAAGTTGTTATATTATTCGATTCAGGGGCAACACATTCCTTTATCTCCCGAGGATTCGTTAAACTGTGTGGATTAGAGGTGCAACAGTTAGATTATGAACTAGTAGTGGCTACGCCATCTGGGTCTGTAGTTGTATGTAACAAAGTAGTTCACGATTTCCCAGTAGAAATTCAAGAGAGGGTACTACCAGTTAGCCTTATTGTGTTTGACATGCATGGCTTTGATATCATCCTAGGGATGGACTGGTTATCTGCCAGCTATGCTAGTATCGATTGTCATAGAAGAGAGGTAATGTTTAGACCGCCAAGGGAGTAGGATTTCAAGTTCCTAGGGTCGAGTGTGCGTTCTGCACCATGGATCCTTTCTGCTATGTAGCCTAGGAGATTACTCTTGGAAGGACGTCGAGGGTACCTGGAATTTATGAAAGACACATTGGAAGAGGAACGTAAACTGGAGGATTCCCAAACGTATTCCCAGAGGACTCGTCGGGATTACCATCAGATTGCGAGGTGGAGTTTGTTATAGAGTTGGTTCTAGGTACAGCGCCAATATCGAAAGCTTGATATTATATGGCTTCAGTAGAATTGAGAGAGTTAAAGGAGTAGTTACAGGAGCTACTAGGCAAGGGGTATATTCGAAAGAGTGTTTTACCCTGGGGAGCACCAGTGTTATTTGTAAAGAAGAATGATGGGTTGATGAGGATGTGCATTGACTACAAAGAGCTTAACAAGGTGACGGTAAAGAAAAAATACTTGCTACCCAGGTTGATGATTTGTTTGACCAGCTACAGGGCACGTAGATCTTCTCTAAGATCGACCTAAGATCTGGGTATTACTAGCTGAAGGTGAAAGCGGAGGACATTTCGAAGACTGTATTTCAAACTCGGTATGACCATTACGAATTTATGGTTATGCCTTTTGGTTTGACTAATGCACCTGTGGCATTTATGGATATGATGAACATGGTCTTTCATGAATACCTAGACCGGTTGGTCATTGTATTTATAGATGACATTCTAGTGTATTCTAGGAGTGCTACAGAACATGAAGTTCATTTGAGATTGGTACTGAAAATGATCAGGGAAGGGAGGTTATATGCTAAATTGAAGAAATGTGAGTTCTGGTTGGAACAAATTGTGTTTCTAGGCCATGTAGTGTCCAAAGAAGGGGCATTAATGAATCTGAGTAAAATAGAAGCGGTAGTGGACTTGGCGAGGTCGAAGAATGTTCAGGAGGTCAGAAGGTTTCTAGGTCTCGCGGGATACTACCGACAGTTCGTAGAAGGGTTCTCCAGATTAGCAGGTCCATTAACGTGACTCACATGAAAAAACATGAAGTACGATTGGACGGATGAGTGCGAGCTAAGTTTCTAGGAGCTGAAACAACAGTTGGTTTCTACTTAGTTCTGACCATTCCATCTAGGGATCGTGGATTTGTTATCTTCGGTGACGCTTCTAAGAGAGATCTCGGATGTGTCCTAATGCGGCATGGAAGAGTGATTGCTTACGCTTCTCGTCAACTCAAAGAGTACGAGAAGAACTACTCGACACATGATATGGAATTAGCAGTGATAGTGTTTGCATTGAAAATTTGGAGGCACTACATGTATGGTGAAAGGTGTGAGATTTTTACCGACCATAAAAGTCTTAAGTACACTTTCACCCAGAAAGAGCTGAATATGAGGCAGCGTAGATGACTTAAGTTGATAAAGGATTATGACTGTACCATTAGCTATCACTTAGTAAAAACAAATTTTGTAGCTGATGCTCGGAGTAGAAAGTATGTTGATGCATCAGTCTCAGCAGTGAGAGTTCAACATCATATCTATATGGACCTGAAAAAGTTGGGCTTAGAGGTTGTGGAAGGAAATCATCAGGCTCTTCTTGCTAGCTTGGTGGTATAGCCGACCTTACAGGAGAGGATCAGAACAACTTAGAAGAAGGATGAAGAGCTGGTAGGAGTTATAGAAGGGGTACAGAGTGGTTTAAAGCCATATTTTAATATCTCTGATGATGGGTTATTGAGATTCCACAGTAGGGCTTGTGTACCGAATGACGCCGAGATTTAACGGGTCATACTGGAGGAGGCACACCGTTCGCTCTACATCATACATCCTAGAAGTATGAAGATGTACCAAAACCTTAGGAAATCTTTTTGGTGGTCGAACATGAAAAAGAGAGATTGCTCGTTTTGTAGAGAAGTGTCTGACACCAGGTCAAGGCAAAGCACCAAAGGCCAGCAATACCCCTTCGGCCACTTGACATTCCCAAGTGGAGCATATCGCAATGGATTTCGTATCGGGGTTACCTATGACTGTGCATGGGAAAAATGCTATATGGGTTGTGGTAGATCAGCTGACGAAGACTGCACATTTTATTCCAATCAGAGTCAGCTATTCTCTGGATAGGCTAGCAAAGCTATATGTGTAGGAGATTGTATGACTCCATGGTAATCTGATTTCTATTGGTTTTTATCGAGACCCCCGCTTTACTTCTTGATTCTGGAAGAGCCTACAAGATGCCTTAGGATTGCAACTTACATTTAGTACGTCATTTCGCCCGTAGACGGATGGACAATCCGAGAGGACTATTTAGATGTTAAAGGATATGTTGCGAGCATATGTACTAGATTTTGGAGACAATTGGATACGGTATCTACCACTTGTGTAATTTGCGTATAAGAACAACAACTAGGCCAGTATAGAGAGGGCACCATATGAGGCATTGTATGGTCGTCGGTGTCGATCTCCATTGTACTGGAATCAAATAGGCGAGCGACAGATACTTGGACCGGAATTGATTTAGCAGGCCTCTGCAAAGGTCGAGCTGATTAGAGAGAGAATCAGGATAGCTCAGAGTCAGAAAAAGAGTTATGCCGATACTCGCTGACGAGAGCTAGAGTTTGAGGCAGAAGATATGGTATTCCTGAGGGTTGCTCCAATGAAAGGGGTGATGAGATTTGGGAAGAAGGGGAAACTAAGCCCTCGGTACATTGGGGCCTTCGAGATCCTGGAAAGGGTAGGCCTGGTTGCTTATCGAGTGGCATTACCCCCAGCACTATCCAGAGTTCACAATGTATTTCACGTATCAATGTTGAGGAAGTACGTGTCAGATCCTTCGCATGTGTTAAGTTTGAGCCTCTGGAGATCAGTGATGCATTAGTATACGAAGAGGTTCTAGTATAGATATTAGATCAAAAGGTACAATAGTTATGGACTAAGGAGATACCATTAGTGAAGGCATTGTGGTGTAATCATGCAGTGAAGGAAGCTTCATGGGAAATAGAGTCAGAGATACCCCAGAAGTACCCTCAGTTATTCAGAGATAGTTAGAGATAAAGTAGAATACATGGTTCAGTTTATATTAGATATGGTTTCAGGAGAGTTGAGTGTGTGTATTGTAAACTCCCGAAGCATCACATTGTAACCACGGTATTCCTTCGCCACATGTGAGGGTATGTAATAAACTTGGGCGGGAGCCGCTATGTGGGTGGCTACCGACTCTTCTGTAGAACTGAGTTATAAGGTAAGGATATGTTTAGAAATGGTTAATAAATTTTGAGGACGAAATTTTTATAAGGAGGAGAGATTGTAGAGACCCGAACCCATAAAATAAGGAAATAAATCAGAAAAAGGTCAAAAGGTAATTTTGGCAGGCTTTGTCGACGAATCCAAGGTTCTCGTCGATGAATGCCTTAGAAGGATTCGTTGCCGAAATTCAGAGTCTCAGCGACGAACAGATCCCGACCAACAGGAAAAAAAGCAGACTAAGATTTGTCGACAAAGGCTAGGTTCTCGTCGACGAATTCCCTATAAGGTTTGACGCCAAAATTTAGAGCCTCAGTAACGAAAAAATCCAAAGTATCTGGAAAAATATCAGACAAGGGTCCGTCGACGAAGGGAAGAGGTTCGTCAACGAAGAGCCTTTTGTGGCTCGTCAACGAAGGCACCATTCGTCGATGAGTTTGACCGGGTCAATGGGTCTATAAATATCATTTTTTGTTGCTTAAGGGTTATGAAATCACAAAATCTCTCTCTCTCTCTCTCTCTCTCTCTCTCTCTCTCTTCGATCCTTTGCTGTTTGTCACCCGAATCCACGATCCGACGTTACTACATAGATCAGGGGAAAATCTCTACGATTATAGCGGTTTGGATCTTAGTTTTGAGGACTTCTGGGTTTTATCTCGAAATCGAGGTAAGGGTCTAAGTTTGTTTTTGGTTCATTAGATCTGTAGCAAAATAGGATTGTGTTAAAGTAGCCTTCTTCGGTTTATAGGTTTTGAAAAATTGGTTCACTATTTTGGGAGTCGTATAGTTCGTATTTTGGAATTCGGAAAAAGGTAAGGGGACTTGTTTACATTTGTATTTTAGAAAACTAAACCGCTAAAAAGTTAACTTATGTTTATATGTACGTATTGACTGCTTATTTGCGAAATCTCACTGGGTAAAAATGTCGGTTTTATGATTTTATGACTTTGGTAAAAATGAGAGTTTTGACGTATAATCTCCAAACTTTTCAAAATTTCTTTATTTGCATTAATCTTAATGTAGGATATGCTTGAACCCTTTATTTTCCATTTAAATGACATTTATCGAGTTACATGCTATATAGCGGATTTTTAATCAAATGAGTGTGACATATGATATGAAATGGAATATATAAATCGGTTTAAATATATATATGAACTATGGGAACTGGAGTTCCATTTTGCTATCTAAAAATATGGAAAACAGGTGTCAGTTATATACCGAGCTTTATATGTAAAAAGGGTTAAACCGAGAGAGTGTGTGCCAGTTTATACCACAGTAAGATTGAATGAGTTTGTGAAAATACTGAACTGTACAGGTGATTTGTGAATGTGAAATGAGTTAATTCATTTTATCATAAATTGTATATATGATATTTGAAAATGCAGCTTGTTACTATCAGAGCCTTAAAAAGCTCACCATTATATTAGAGTCTTAAAAAGCTCACCGTTATATGAGAGCCTAAAAAGCTCGTTGTTATAAGAGAGCCTTAAAAGCTTAACGTTAAGTGTGGTTCCATTGCTTTATATATATTGGATACAACGCAACCACACATATGATTTTCAGTGTGGGTATCGAGATAGTTGGTTGGATATTGGAGTGGCCACTGGTGGATTAATGGACCAGGTGGTACCAGTCGGACTATAGTAAATTGCATAACTCAAAGCCTAGGGTTAGTGTTAGCATTTGTTATTATTATTGTATCTAAGCTAGATGGTGTTCTAAATATGCATATTTATGATTTGAAAACTAAAAATGGGCAAAGTCACAAGTTTGAGTACCGGGCGGAAGGATCGTACAATGTATTGGCCTATACCCTACCCTAACCTCGGGAACTCTCACTTGTTATGATGCTAAACAATCTATCGAAAGAATTATGTTTATATATCTCCTATATTACAGTATTGAGAGTATGCCTTATATGTAACTACTTTCAATTGAAATAAACGCATATGGTCATACATTGATGTAATATCTTCCACCTTACTAAGAAGTATCTCACCCCGATATACCACCTTTATTTCAGGTCCTACAGGATGTCGGTCCTAGTTACTGGAGGGACTTGAAGGGTCATTTTGTTTTTAGCTTACGTAAGTGTTTATATATGTAATAGACTTAGTTTGGAATATCTTTTGGAGACTGTAAGAACAGGTTACGCTTTAAGTTTGGATGAATGTATGAAATAGTCAGTTAGAAACTTCGGTATGTCTGTTAGATTTTCCATATTGATGTTTATGTTTTTCTTTGTGCATGAGATTTCAGATCAATATGAAATACCTGTATGTCCCTATCCAGGGCGGGTTGTATATGTATATTTATTAGAGACAGGTGTATTATACAAGTATAGTAGCACTCAGGGGTCGTATAATAGGTCGAGGCGTTACATGAGCGTTGCAGGTATAATTTTGGGATCCCTGCCGGTGTTGAGGGAAAGGAGGTTGTATGCTAAATTTAAAAAGTGTAAGTTCTAGCTGGAACATGTGACATTTCTCAAGCATGTGATATCCAAGAGTGGTCTTTCTGTGGATTCGAGCAAAATTGAGGCAGTAATAGATTGGGTAAGACAGAAGAACGTCTATGAGGTCAGGAGCTTTTTGGGTTTAGCAGGATATAACTGCCGGTTTGTAGAAGGTTTTTCTAAGCTATTAGGCCCTCTAACAAAGTTAACTAGAAAGAATGTGAGATATGAATGGACAGATGAGTGTGAACATAGTTTCTAGGAGTTAAAGTAGCGACTTGTCATTGCGCTAGTGCTGACAATTCCTTCGGGAGAAGGGGGTTTTGTAGTCTACAGTGATGCGTCTCATAAAGGGCTCGGATGCGTATTGATGTAATGGGGAAGGGTTATTACATATGTTTCTCGGCAACTCAAGGAGTATGAGAAGAATTATCATACGCACGACTTGGAGTTGGTAATAGCGGTTTTTGCATTAAAGATTTGGAGGCACTATCTATATGATGAAAGGTGCAAGATCTTCACAAATCATAAAAGCCTTGTGTAAATTTTCATGCAGAAAGAGTTAAATATGAGGCAGAGGAGATGGTTTGAGTTGATAAAGGACTATGACTGCACCATCAGTTACCACCCAAGGAAAGCTAACGTGGTAGCTGATGCTTTCAATCGGAAATCAGTGTATGCGTCTGTCTTGGCAGTAGTAGCTCAACAGCAGATCAGGATGGATCTGGAAAGGCTTGGCGTTGAATTTGTGAAAGGTAACCATTAGGGGTTCATTACTAGTTTGGTTGTTCAACCGACCTTGTAGGAAAGAATCAAAGCTGTTCACATGAAAGACGCAGAGTTGATGAAAATCGTGGAGAAAGTACAGAGTGGTTTAGGAACAGGTTTCAATATTTCAGATGATGGAGTTATGAGGTTTTACACTCAGCTATGTGTACCTAAGGATGCAAAGATTAAAAGGATATTTCTAGAGAAGGCTCGTCGCTCTCTCAATATTGTACATCCACGGAGCACAAAGATGTGTAGGGATCTACGAGAATCCTTCTAGTGGAACAATATGAAGAGAGAGATTGTTCGGTTCTTGGAATAGTGTTTGACATGCCAGCAAGTGAAAGTAAAGCATCAGAGGCCAGCGAGACCACTACAACTACTTTGTATTCTTGAGTGGAAGTGGGAGCATATCTTTATGGACTTCGTAACAGGGTTTCCTTCGGCATTTCATGGAAAAAAATGCTATATGGGTGATAGTGGATCGTCTAACTAAGACCGCGCACTTTGTTCCTATTAAAGTCAGTTACTCCATGAATAGTCTGGAAGAGCTATATGTATAGGAGATAGTCCGACTTCATGGTGTCCCGGTATCCATTGTATCCGATCGAGATCCACGGTTCACCTCCCAGTTTTGGAGGAGTTTGTAGGAAGCCTTGGGATCCCAAGTAGTTTTACTACCACATTTTACCCGCAAATTGATGGACAATAAAAGAGAATGATTCAGATATTAGAGAATATGCTGCGAGCATGCGTACTAGATTTTGGCGGTAGTTGGATTAAGTTTTTGCCACTTGTGGATTTCGCTTATAATAACAGCTATCAAGCTAGTATCGAGATGGCACCATATGAAGTGTTGTATGGTCGAAGGTGCTGATCTCCGCTGTATTGGGACGAGGTTGGTGAACGACAGATTTTGGGACCGGAGGTTATTCAGCAGACTTCCAAGAATATCAAATTAATCAGGGATAAAATTAAGATAGCTCAGAGTCACCAGAAAAGTTATACTGATACTCACCGACGAGACCTAAAATTTGGGATAGGAGATAGGATATTTCTGAGGATTGCTCCGATGAAGGGAGTTATGAGGTTTGGAAAGAAAGGTAAATTAAGCCCTAGGTACATCAAACCATTTGAGATACTGGAGAAGGTTGGTCTGGTTGCTTATAGGATAGCATTACCCCTAATTTTTTCTAGGATCCATGACATCTTTTATGTATCGATGTTGAGAAAGTACGTCTCAAACCCTTCGCACGTGTTAAGCTATGAATTCCTAGAAATCAGAGATACTTTATCCTATAAGGAGGTATCAGTTCATATTTTAGATAAGAAGGAACAAGAACTCCGTACTAAAAATATTCTGATAGTAAAGGTACTCTGGCGTAACCACGCAGTGGAGGAAGTTTCATGGGAGTTGGAAGAAGAAATACGTTGGAGGTACCCACAGCTATTCAGCAAGAAACAACACTAGGTAGGTAGGTACGACGATTCAGGTAAGAATTTGATTGTATATATACTATGTTTTGTGTAGGTTGTCCAGTTAAGTTTGAGTGTTTGTAAATCCATAGATTTTGGGTTTACTATTTGAGTGGGCTGGGGAGAATTTTGTTGACCTACTTGTAATCTCCCAAAACCGTTATCGTAATTATGGTATTCCTCCGCCATAAGTGAGGGAAATTAATAAATGTGGGACGGGGCTACCGTATGGGTGGCTATCGGTTCCTCCTAGAGTTGGATGATCGAATAGGTAATTCCAAGAGTGATGATAAGTATGAGTTAAAAAATTTTGAGGACGAAATTTTTATAAGGGGGGGAGGATGTAGGAACCCGAACCAAGAAAAAAAAAATAAATAAAAGGGAAGGAAAAGTAAGAAAATAATGGAGATGGTCTGGTTCAGCACCAAACCATCAGCGATTTAAGGCCATCTTAGAAAATGACGGTTACAACAACCGACAGCATTTTAAGTGCCAGACCATCGACGGTTTCGTCAAGCTCAGGAAAACCGTCGACGGTTTCCTACGGGCCAACTTGCCTATAAATAGAACTTAATTCATTTTTTTTAGAAAATTTCAAAACCTCTCTCTCTCTCTCTCTCTCTCTACTAGGGTTTCGGTTTAGCAACAGAACATCCCTCAACCAACTCTACCCACATCCAACCTCTTATGCTCTGGTCTGTACACACAACTATGCCTACCCAAGTCTGCAAGAATCCCTCAACCAACTCTACCCACATCCAACCTCTTATACTCTAGTATATATACACAACTATGCCTACCCAAGTCTGCAAGACCTAACAACCTGGTTAGCTCTGATACCAAGTTGTCACGCCCTGAACCCGATAATGGGACCCAAAGGTGAATAAGTAACCTAACCTGTCCCTGTATCATACAAAACATCCATGACACAGTACAATGAATAAGGATCCGACCCCATGGGGTACCCAGGCACTCTAAACACATCCATATACAATAGAATATACATAGCAGAAAATGGTCTTTTTATACATATCTTGTACCATACCAGAGTCTATACAAAAGGAAATTCAAGTCCATAATACAAAACTCAACCCGGGTGTCAGCCAAAACCACAAAAGACCACCCGATACAGTCTTAGTACTTACCCAAGTACCTTTCGTAGTACACTAACCATTATGCTCCCAACTCAAAGGACGCTAGTTCCGGTTACTCGAAGGACCTAAAAAATATGTACGTACAGCAAGGGTGAGACACCTTTCAGCAAGGTAGATACATGTTATATCGGTGTGTGGCATTTGAGTGTTATCATGATATAGAAAACATACACAGTTAAATGCAATTTCAGTATTTTCACAAAACAGTTCCAGTACAATGCATACACACACACACACAAGATCAAGCAACTCAGTGTCATCACACCCTTCGGCCTGAAGCCAACCTGCATTACACGGCGTCCCCGACACATGGCTAGTCCCAGACTCCCATGGCATCGTACCAGTACAAACTGGTGGATCCACACCCTTCGGTGATCAACCGGTAAGGCTCACGCTCTCGGATATAGAGTCGAATACTCTTACTAAACATGGCCTAACGATTTCATACGCCCACGGATATAGAGCCGAACACTCTTTCAGTACCTGGAATAATTCGGAACCCAGTTCCTATTGCATTTCAACAAAAACACAACCATGCATGCTCATATAACCAAACAAACCACACCCATTTGGTAATCTATAAATCATGATTTTCCAAGCATATACAGTTTAATAAATTCAAGGCACGACCATCCTTAACACAATACATAACACAATATACCAAAAGTTTTCCAACAAAACCAAGGATTGCAGCCTAGTACCCCTTTTTTCCCCAAAAATTATTATATGAAAAACCCACATTTTTACCCGTTAGATTTTCCCAAATGAGTAACCAAAACACACACAGTACTGTGAAACACAGTTCTACCAAGTCCAATTTAAAAAATAACCGACATAAATTGAATCCCCTTACCTTTCCCAAAATGGTCAATCCCGAACTCTACGGCCCCTAAACAGCGAACCGAGTTCCCAAACCTACAAAGTACAATACAGAAGATACTCACAACCCTATTCCCTACATAACTATCGGATCAGAATTGAAAACTGAGTCTTACCTCGATTTCGAGCTAAAACCCAAAAATGCCCGGAACGAAGATCTGATCTATAGAACTTGTAGAGAATCATTCACTGATCCTCGTGGTAATGTCGGATCATTGATTCTAGCAATGATCGGCGAATAAATCTAGAGAGAGAGAGAGAGAGAGAGTTGAGTTTCTAAAGAGATAGAGAAAGGTTTTGAAGTTTCTTAGTAGAGAAGTAATGAAAATATCTATTTATAATCTTTGACTCGGCCACACTTCGTCGACAAATGGCATCCTCATCGACGAGGCACTGAAGACACCTCAACGACGAGACAGTGACCTCGTCGACGAGCCTGAGATTTCTAGATTTTTTAAACCCCTCGACTTCTCCTCATCGACGAGCGCTTGCATTTCATCACCGAGAAATATAAGGCCTTCGTCGAGGAAGCCTGATTAATTACCAATTTACCCTTCTCTTAATTAATTAAATTCACATATCACGGTTCGGGTTCCTACAATTTTTCATTATTTTTTTCAGATTTTTAACTCTTACTTTGTATATGGAGCATGAAATTTAGATCTTAAATTTTAATTTTTGTGGATTCTGTATAGGATTCCTTCTAAATCCATACAAAATCCAAATTTAAGCCCCAAAATCCATAATCTATAGTATTACCTAATATAAAATTTGAAAATTGAAAAACAAGTTGTCTTTTTTTTATTATTTTAAAACCTAAAAATAGAAAATGAAATTATTTTGGACATTTAAAAAACTCTTTATTTTCTACCACTTTAATTTGAATCTTAAAAAACAAAAAAGTAAGCTAAAATTTTTATAGTTCTTTAAAAAACTAAAAAATTAAAAATAGAAAATATTTTTCACAACTAAACGTGTAGGAACCCGAACCAAGAAAAAGAAAATAAAATAAATAAAAGGGAAGGAAAAGTAAGAAAATAATGGAGATGGTTTCGTTCAGCACCAAACCATCGACGGTTTGAGGCCATTTGAGAAAACCGTCGACGGTTTCATCAAGCTCAGGAAAACAATCAACAGTTCCCACTAGCCAACTTGCCTATAAATAGAACTTAAGTCTTTTTTAAAAAAAAAAATCAAAAACCTCTCTCTCTCTCTCTCTCTCTCTCTCTCTCTCTCTCTGCTAGGGTTTCGGTTCTCTCTCCCTCATGCATTTCTCTCTCACTCCTAAGGTCTCCCGAGGCTCCGGCTAGCCCTCCGATCATCTACTTTATCTTTCTTGACTTGTCGGCGGCCTTCTCCTCGTCGTATTTAGGAACCTGGGAATTGTTCTAAGGAGCAGGATAAGCAGTTTTTTAGGAACATGTAAGGGGAATAGATTATGTCAGCTTTTTATTAAATTTGAACCGATTAAACTCAAGTATATGAACTCGTGTATGTTATATATGATTTCTGAATGATTAAGGCATATGAAACTGATGGTTTTACTTATTATACATATTTGGGGAAAACCAAAGTGAGTAGGGTTGATCATCTTCCTTTTCCTTATTAAACGGGTATTTTGATTGGAATAAAAAATATGAAGATGATCAGACATAGTATTAATATATATTTTCTTGGGCAATTCAGTATACCATGATTTATTAATTAAAAATCGCGTGGCATGAGAATTATTTATATTTTTCTGCACAATTGAAATATGAGTTTTTACGGTATTATACGGTGAAAATGTGATTTATACTAATTAATGGAAACACTGGAAATGTGGTGAAATTTTCAAATAACAACTGAATGCTGAGATTGATATGACAGCTAAGTGTCGGGTTTTGATATGAAGACTAAGTGTCAGGTTTTGATATGACGGTTGTATGCGGAGGTTTTGATATGACAGCTGTATGCCGGAGTTTTGATATGACGGTTGTATGCCGAATTTTGACATGGCAGGTTTTATACTGAGTTGCGAAATAAGTTGTATAATAGGTTTTATTACTTAAATTGTATTATATGATTTAAGAACCCTGAGGACCAGATGTGATGAGAGCACGGTACCGTAGCTAGTATATGAGATAGTGCAACCACACTGTTCTAGAAAGAAGTGTTGGTAATGAAAAGTTGATTTGGCCATGAAAGGGTTGTGTACCCCCCCCCCCCTGGAGTCTAGACCAGGTTGGGTAGGCAAATCGGACTTGCAGACATGAGGTTTGACTTAGCCTGGGGGTAGACCAGCCAGAGCTAGGTCCAGTCTTCAGACCGCGTAACCCGATCATGGGGGTTTATACATGATGATGTTGTATGTCCAAAAGGGGGCTTCTTCTACGTATATATGTGAATTTATGTAAATGTGGTTAGTTATCGAACTATTTTATATTATGAAAGAAATGGTTATTTTCAACTACATAGGTGTGAGTCTGTACAAATGCCATTTTTGTCAGATAAAGTAAATTAAAGAATGTGTTTAAGTTCACTAAAACTCATGTTAGCCACACACTGATACTAATTTATTTCGTCTTACTGAGAAGTGTCTCACCCTAGTAAATATATCAATTTTTCAGGACCTACATGAAATTGAGTCTAGGAGCTTTGGGGCGGGACCTAGACGATCTAGCCGAGAGTGGGCTTGGTACTGTTTTGGACATTTTGGGTTGTATAATGTTTTGGGAAATTTTAGTATGACTAGTTGAGAATTAGTACTCTGGTATGTATGGTTGCATAAATATGTTTTGCTTCCATTGGTTGTATGTTTATGTTAATGATGGGATGGTATGTCCTTGGACCCCATTGGGTCAGTGGATGTTGATATTGTGGTATCAGAGTATTATAGGGTTATTTATGGAATATTAGCACTCCAGGCCCTACTGGGTTTGGGGAGCTACAAAACGTGTCTTGAGTAAAAGAGTTTTCTAAGAATAACATTCTAATGTAACTTTGCAAAAACCAAAGCTATAAGTAAGCTCAAGCCCACTAATTATCAACAATTTTAAAGTTGATAGTTCAAGTTTTTGAGTCAATTAAGCTAGTTCTCATCCATGTATATCAATCAAACTCATTTTTCAAGATGCTAACGATGCTAGCAAGTAGTAACAGAGTCGACGATTCAAGTTGATCTTGAGTATTCATGCATATGATCTTACAAATGTATACCCCTAGAAGAGGAATAAATCCTATAAATGCTAATCCTATATATAATGGACTCCTATGATTTCATATCTTTTTCATGGTTGCGTAATGATTCTTGACCTGTTGTGTGACACTAAGTCGTCAAGACTTTTTCCCCCCTTTGAGAGGGATGGATTAAAAATCACGAGTAAGGGAAGAATGTTGATAATCTCATGTGTAAGTTTGTCTATTATTGCAATTTAAAGTGGACAATGAGTTGCTTGTATAAATATGAATGGCTTGAGACTTAATGAGTTAAACTTTGGATCAAATTTGTGCTTATCTATATATATCATGTTAGACTTACATAACTAATTTTGCAAAGTATTTGTTGTAATATGTGACTCATATTGAGTGGAACACGTGTACAGAGAAAGCAAGCTGAAGAAAACTAGGAAGCTTTCCATAGGTACATCAACAGTTTCTTCCAAAAGCCAACTAGGAAGTTGGCCTAAAGAAACCATTGATAATTTTGTTTGGCATAGGTATGAAATTTATTGTTTTATTGGCTGGGACAATTAATGGGTTGGGTGTGCGGGGATAATGCCCCCGCGATATGGCATATGGATATTTGAGGAATTTTTCTATTATCTTTATACGACTCGAGTTTGTATAAATACATATGATGTAACCCTACTTTTTATGATAGTAAAATTCAGCCCCTGCTCACTCCCATGGATGTAGGCATACTTTCGAACCACATTAAATCCGTGTGTTTTTGTTATTCTATCTCTTTGTTTTTCCATAATATTCATCATAATTGCTGCACATTTTCCCAACAATTAGTACTAGAGCCCAGGTCACAATGTCTAGGATTTCTTCTGCGAAGTTCGACATGGTCAAGTTCAAAGGATCTAGAAATTTCGGATTATGGCAGAGAAGGGTCAAGGATGTGTTAGTGTAGTAGGGCATGGTGAAGGCGTTATACGAAAAGCAGCCGGAAAGTATGGACGACATAAATTGGAAGAAACTATAAGTAAAGGTTGTGGCTACGATCAAACTTTGTCTGGCTGACGACGTGATGTATCATGTCATGGATGAGGAATCATCGGTAGCAGTTTGGTTGAAACTAGAAAGTCAGTGTATGTCCAAGTCATTGACGAACAAACTTTATCTTAAGCAAAAATTGTATGGTTTTAAGATGTCAGAAGGCTCATATCTTAACCAACACATCACCATATTCAACCAGATCATCATTGATTTGATGCGAGTTGATGTGACATTCGAAGATAAAGACAAGGCATTGATGTTACTTAATTCCCTATCTATTTCTCCTATGTACAAAAATTTGGTTACAACTCTGAAGTGTGGAAAAGAAACTCTTGAATTGGAGGAGATCAAAAGTGCTCTATTAGGTTTTCATCAGAGGAAGAAATCTAGTGATGAGAATTTATAAGGTGAAGGGCTTGCGATAAGGGGTAACTAGGAACGTTGGAGAAACAAGTCCCAGAACAGATCAAGTAACAATAAATCTCGGTCTAAATCTGGGAAGAGGAACAACATATAGTGTTATAAGTGTGGGAAAAGGGGCACATAAATGAGATTGTCCAGATAAAAAGAAGGGGAATATAGAGAATAACGAGGGTCCATCAAAGTCTATGAATGTAATGGAAGAAGAAGACTCGGAGAGCGGTGATGGGGATATGTTTTCTATTTCATCTAGTTCAGATCATCTCATAGATTTTTGGATTATGGATTTGGCATGCTCCTATCACGTGACACCTAATAAAGATTGGTTTGACACCTACAAGTTAGTAAATTCTGGTTCTGTTCTGATGGGTAACAATGCATCATTCAAAGTTGTTGGAATAGGGAATGTCATAATTAAAATATTTGATGGTGTTGTTAGAACGTTGTATGATGTTAGACATATACTGGATTTAAGGGAGAATCTGATTTCATTGGGAACTTTAGATTGTAATGGGTTTAATTACGAGTCTGCAAGTGAAGTAATGAAGGTGAGTAAATGTGTCTTAACAGTGATGAAGGGACAGAAATTAGCAGGAAATATTTATACACTGTTAGGTACCACAGTTGTAGGTGGAGTTGTAGTTGCAGAGTTTGAGTCAGATAATACAGTCTTGTGGCATATGCGTTTAGGTCATATGGGTAAGCGTGGGATAATGGAGCTTCACAAGAGGAATCTATTAAAGGGTGCCAAAACTTGCAAGCTTATTTTTTTGTAGGTATTTTGTTCTTAGGAAACAGATTAGGGTGCAGTTCAAGACAGCCACACACAAGACAGAGGGAATTCTTGACTATGTTCATAAAGATGTTTGGGGGCCAGTAAGGGTAGCATCACGGGGAGAACATACATATTTTGTGAGTTTTATTGATGATTACTCATGAAAGGTTTGGGTGTATTTCATGCGACACAAGTCAAAAACGTTTGTCAAGTACAAGTTATGGAAAGCTGATATAGAAAACTAGACAGGGAAGAAGATCAAATGCCTCAGGTCCGACAATGGTACTGAGTACACAAATCCAAAGTTCACAGAGTTATGTGAGCAACATGGGATTAAGAGACACTTCATAGTACGTAAGATACTGCAACAAAATGGTGTAGCAGAAAGGATGAATAGAACAATAATTGAAATAGCTTGATGTCTCAGGTTGAATGCAGGGCTTGCAAAGAACTTCTAGACAGAAGCAGTGAATATAACATGTTTCTTGATTAACAGGTCACCTAGTGCAACACTAGATAGGAAAGTATTAGAGGAGGTGTGGACAGGCAACGTAGTAAACTACTATGGTTTGAGAGTGTTTGGATGTCCAACCTACATGCATGTTTCTAGTGAGGAGAGATCGAAACATGATGCGAAGTATAGATAGTGTATCTTTCTGGGGTATCAGAAATGGGTGAAAGGCTTCAAGCTTTGGTATCTGAAGGCAAACAAGGTGGTGATTAGTATAGATGTGGTTTTTAATGAGAAATTCATGTTACAACATACTCAAGAAGAAGAGAAACAGGTGCTAGAAAATTGTAGGATCAATGAGCATGTGGTGTAGGTAAAGACCATGGTAGAGAAGAGAATGTTCAGAAAGCAAGAAGTTCCAATTTGGGAGATCAACAACATCACAATATAGCTATAGGTAGACCCAAACTCACTATTAGGCCACCCACCAGGTATGATTTTGAAGATTTGTTTTCTTATGCACTCATTACTAGTAGTGAGGATCCTACTACTTTTCTTATGCACTTAAGAGGCAGTGTACAACTAAAAGAAGAGTATATGAATGGGTGCTATGGTGGAGAAGATGGGGTCTTTGCATAAGAATTAGACATGGGAGTTGGTGAAGCTTCCAGAGGGGAAGAGAGCGATAGGATTCAAATGGGTGTATAAGAAGAAAGAAGCAGTATCAAAAAAAAAAAGGAGAAAAATTCAAGGCTCATCTAATAGCAAAGGGTTACTCACATAGGAAAGGGGTTGACTATGATGAGATCTTCTCCCCCGTAGTCAGACACACTTCCATCAATGTAGTATTGGGTTTGGTAGCACATTTTGATATATATTTGGAGCAGATGGATGTAAAGATAGCTTTTCTTCATGATGATTTGGAGGAACCAATTTACATGGTACATCCAAAAGGGTTCAATCAGCCTAAACAAGAACACTTGGTCTATAAATTGAGGAAATCACTTTATAGGCTGAAGCAGTCTCCAAGGCAGTGATACAAGAAATTTGACTCTTATATGATCTGGATTGGCTACAGGAGATGTGAGTATGATTGTTGTGTTTATGTGAAGAGCCTTGATGATGATTCATTTATTTTTCTATTACTTATATGGATGATATGTTGATTGCTGTGAAGAGTATGAGTCAGGTCAACAAGTTGAAAATTTTGTTGAGTAAAGAATTTGACATGAAGTATTTGGGTGCGGCCAAGAAATTTCTTGGGATGGAGATTCATAGGGATAAAGCTTCCAAGAGATTATGGTTATCTCAACGTAGCTATGTTGAGAGGATGTTGGAGAGGTTACGTGGATAATGTAAAACCAGTAAGTACACCTTTGGCGAATCATTTTAAATTGTCTACCGCCCAGTGCCCAAAGACAAATTATGAAGTTCAAGACATGTCAAAGGTTTCATATGCCATCGCAATAGGGTGCTTGATGTGTGCATGGTTTGTACATGACCAGATTTGGCACAAACTGTTAGTGTGGTGAGCAAGTTTCTATCTAATTTGGGACGACAATATTAGGATGCAGTCAAATGGATTTTCAGATACTTGAGGGGTACCACATACTATGACATCATGTTTGGTAAACAACATGGTGATCCTTCAGTTGTGGGATATGTGGATGCAAACTATGAAGGGGACTTGGATGACAGGAAGTCTACCATAGGTTATGTATTCAATCTTTTTTTGGTTGGGGGGGGGGGGGGGGCGCTATTTGTTGGAGGTCCATGGTTCAGTCTCTAGTTGCACTATCTACTACTGAGTTAGAGTATATGGCAGCAGCTGAGGCTGCCAAGGAAGCTTTGTGGCTTAGAGGGTTGATCAAGGAGCTAGGTATTCAGCAAGGTGGAGTTCAGTTTCATTGTGATAGTTAGAGTGTCATTTATTTGACAAAGAACCAGGGGTATCATGCGAGTGGAGATTTTTGTAGTATGCGACTCATATTGAGTGGAACACGTGTACAAAGAAAGCAGGCTGAAGAAAACTAAGAAGCTGACCTGTAGAAAATCGTCGACGGTTTTCCATAGGTACATTGACGGTTTCTTCCAGACGCCAACTAGGAAGTTGGTCTGAAGAAATCGTTGACAGTTTTGTTCGGCATCGATTTGAAATTTATTATTTTATTGGCTGACGATTAATAAATTGGGTGTGCGGGGGCAACGTCCTTGTGGTATGGTACAAGGGTATTTGAGGAATTTTTCTAATACCTCTGTACGGTTAGGGTTAGTATCAATACATATAGTGTAACCCTAATTTTGATGACAATGAAATTCAGTCGCCGCTCATTCCCGTGGTAGTAGGCATACTGTTAAACCACGTTAAATTCGTGTATTTTTATTGCTCTATCTCTTTATTTTTTCGTACTATTCATTATAATTACCACTCATTTTCTCGACAATATTAATATAAAAAAAAACCTTATGATAAGTGATCACCATGTTTAGCAATAAAACTAGCGCACGAAGTTATGTAATTTAATTAATGTGTAAACCTTATTTGCACAAGAAGTACATGATAGATAAAATTTTCTTATGTCAATATCTAAACAACAAGGATATGTCATATCCTAATTTCTCATCAACACAATTTGGACGAAGGTAAGTGGGTCATAAGATCTCCGTAAACATACTCAAGCTAGACTACTTTTGACCTTAATGATGGAGGCATGGTGTAAGGAACTTCTACGTTGTAATTAATTGTTTCATGTTCATTTTGTCTATTATTTATTCAGGATATTATGGTGATTGTTCCAAACAGAAAAATAAATCATCATATCAAGCTTATCCATACGAGGACTCCCCCGATACTAACACCAATCATATCATTAGATTTTGATACTTGATTTTTAAAATTTTTTGACTTAAATCGATGATTAGTAATTGAAAATTATCTAAAGTTAAGAATTTGATTAGTTATCTAAAATGTGATCCGATTAAATAACTAAACTTAATAAGTTATTTCACCTAAATTATGCACAAATGCGCACATACTCATTTCCAAAATTTTCCTTAATTAAGTGATTATGAACTAAGATTAGTTCTTAAGATTAATAATGAACTATTCCCTATTTAATTATATTTCACTGTCAAGTGGTGGTTGGAACAAACGGCTAGGTGAGACATGACGTGACATAGTAGTTCAAATGTTAAGATTTACTGCAGTTTAAAACAAGAAAGAATGCTAGGTTAGAGAGGTCAAATCATAGCATGCCTTGAAATTTAAATAAGCAATCAATTTTTACATTTTTTAAAAATTATCAACTTAAAATTATTTATTTAAATCAATTTTTTTTTTTATAATCATTCAAAATTTATAGGCTTGATTCATCATATAAAAAAAATATGAAAAAAAATAATAGCATAATAAATTACGCGATTTGAAAGTGTGCATTCCCCAACAAAACCTTTGCAAAATTTTAAATATATTTTCAATAAATTTTGCTTTAAATTTTCAACTGTCAACGACAATACATATAGTCCAAGTGTGAAAATCCTAGAAATACCCTCCTATAATAATATAATCACACTATTGGTCAACTCAAAATATTACATTGTACTATGAGGTCTCAGGTGGTAAGAACTTGCGTTAGACGGTCCTGGACAAAGGTGAAGTCTGAGGTTCGAACCCTACCGCCTGTAGTACACATCCGTGATTTACCTCCTATATGTTGGTTAAGGGCACGACGGGCACAAGCGTGATATTAGTTTGATGCGTAAGCCTAGCACACCCGACGATATAAAAAATAAAAAACTGACACATGTCTTATATCACGATGTCACATTTAATGTGTACTAAGGAGATTATTAACATATAAAGATAATTTAACCTTCAATTACGTAAGGTACTTCTTATAAAACAAAATCGTACGATCAATAAATTAAAGTGGTTGATATATACATTATTAAAATTTAGCCGGGATGGCTTTAGGAGTACAGTTATGTGGATGGACAAAATCCAAACCTCTCTCCTTTTTACTATTATTAGTTCTATACTTCTTTTCAACCTAAAGGGTGATTAAAATAATCTAATTAATTTCAGTTTTGTGAACTAATTATTTATTTAATTAATTAATTGCATGCGGGTTTGACCATAGGAAAAATTAAAAGAAACCAAATATCATGGAAGTTATGGCGTACACGGCAGGCGGCAGGGGTCCGGACCCACACTCTCTTACTAAAATGGTCCCAATTAAATAATTAATTTAAATTAGTGATTAATCAATTTGTTAGTTAATTAATTAAATGTGAGCTTCCATGAATGATGGAGTGAGATTCAGATTCTAATTGTTTGGACCAACAATGGCTAAGTCTATGCCCCGAAGTGAGAGGAAAATTGGTTGCTCAAATTCCAGATTGAAGGAGCTCACGCAGCTAAATTAAATTGTTCTCTAAAATTGAATGAAAAATTTTCGCCCCATTGCGTTGAAATCTGAACATTAAATTTGTGACACATTTTTTTTTTCACTATTGACATTATATGGTGTGATTTGTAGCGGCCGTTATTTTTCGATGACACTTATGTAGTAGTAGTGATGATTAATATTGTGTTGAGTTTCAAAATTTTGTTATTTTTAATAATTATTGTAACTGTAGCCTTTAAGGATTGACTCAAGTGGATATGGACATGCAGTTAAACTTCTTGATTCTAAGAGGTATTGAGTTCGATTTTGCATGAAAACTAATCCTTGATTTATCAAACGAAAGTTTTAGGGTTGGATATATCGTTCCCTTGTTTGGTGCCGCCTAAAGGATTTCTCATTTAGAAAAAGTGTTGTGAAGACCGAATCTACCATGTCATCTATATGGAGTAACCTAATAAAATAATGACAACTCATAAATTTTGCTAAATTTGTTTTGAAAAGAAAGTTAGTAATGATTTAGTTATATGCTTTGTTGTATGAGTTGTCTCTACTTTTTAGGTTGATCTATCAATGAGATGGTAAACTCAGTCTACTTAATAATTTCAAATTTAGATGATTCATCAAGGTTGGAATTACAAGTTACCAAAAAAATAATAATTATTGTTGTTACCAAAAATCAAACAGCTTTCGTGAAATGTCTTACGACCGTGACCACCTGAAAAGAACCAAACGTTGATGGTTTAGAGGACTAGAGGTATACTCCGAGGGGTCACTTTGATGCCTAAATTAGAAACCGCGGGAGGCTTCAGGTTGCAACAATAATAGAAAAGTGAGTGAGAATGAGATGTTTACCTCCTCTCTGAGTACCATTTTATAGTGGTGGAGGTTAACCCTCTTTCAATTTAGCATTTATGGGCGCATTATTACGTTTATGGGGGTTATGAATAAATTAAAGACATTTATGCGAGGGCTTTTAATAGCGGTTTTATAACTGTTTCCCCTCATGAATGTGCCTATTGACTTTGGTATGTCGATTACGCAGAGGTGTTAATGGTGGTTTCATAACCGTATCTCCTCATGAATGACCTATTAATTTTGGGAATATCAGTTGCCCCCCTTTACTCTCGAATTTTTGAAAAAGCTTCTTTTATTTGAGAGTATTTAAGGTCTGATATACAAGCTTTCATTGTAATCCAAGCTAGTTATTGAGCGAACAACTTAATTTAAGTGTCTTTGTCGAGCCGGTTACCGTACGATTGGGCTCGATCCAAGTCAATTGCTTCCTTGTTCCACTCAATCCGAGCCGAATACTTTAGTGTTCGTCTCAATTCGAGTCGGTTGCTTCAGTGTTTGGCTCAATTGAAGCATACATCTTTATTGTTTGGCAAGATCCGAGCCTATTGCTTTACTCTTTGGCTCAATCCAAACTTCACAGTTCAACTCAATCCGAGTTGATACCTGCTCTGTTTAGCTGAATTCTAAGCTGATACTTGCACTGTTCAGCTTAATTCGAGTCGGTTACTACATATTTTGGCTCAACTCAAGCTAGTTGCTTTACTCTTCGACCCAATCCAAACAGATAGCTTCACTGTTTGGCTCAATCCAAGTTGGTTACTGCATCTTCTGGCTAAACTCGAGCTAGTTGCTTCACTATTCGGCCCAATCTGAGCCAAGAGATTCACTGTTCAATTCACTCCAAGCCAGTTACTTCGCTTTTTGTCTTTATCTAAGCTGGTGTCTTTATTATTTGACTAAATCCAAGTCGTGGTGTATTCTTGGTTGCCTGATGAGCAATGCTCATCAATCTCGGCACGTCTTTGAGGCCTCATGAGCAATGCTCATTAGGTAGGGCATTGCAGGTGAGTCATGCTCACTTTTTCCTTGCCTCATGAGTTGTGCTCATTAATTAGGCATGTTTTCAGGGCCTCATAACAATGCTTATCAGATGGGTCATTGCAGGTGAGTCGTGCTTGCTCCTGCCTTTCCCCATGAGCTATCCTCATCAATTGGGCATGTCTTTGAGGTCTCATAAGCGGTGCTCATCAGATGGGCCATTGTGGGTGAGTCGTGCTCAATCCTTCCTTATCTCATGAGTTGTGCTCATCGAATTGAGCATGTCTTTGGGGCCTTATGAGCGATGCTCATCAAAAGGGTCATTTTTGGTGAGTCGTGCTCACCCCTCCTTGCCTCATGAGTTGTGCTCATCAATTAAGCGTGTCTTCTAAGTTTCATGAGCAATGCTCATCAGATGGGTTATTATTGGTGAGCAATGCTCACTCCTTGGTTGTCTCATAAGCGGTGCTCATCCAGTGGGCAAATCTTATCAACGCATCAAGATTTGAGCCATCGTGATTTGAGCATCGTGAACCTATTAGTAGCCCCCATTTCTTCCTCATTTCTCTCACCTGGTAGTTCCCTAGGTGCAATGTGTCAGCCTTGGATGGATGACACATGGCAAACTCAAGCGGTTTCTGTTTCCCCTCCCTCCTTTCAACCAAGTCAAACTGGTTCGACTTGGGTTAACTTGGGTCCTCCTCGTTAACTTGGTCAAATCAGTTGGACCAATTTGACCTAGTTCAATTGCTTAAACCACATCCTTTTAAAAAAAAAATTAAAAAATAATTTTTTTAATTTATTTTTTCAATTCATTTAAAATCCAAAAAACTAGAAGAAAATATAGAAAAATAATTGTAAAATTATAAAATTAGAAAAAAAAAATTGACCCAAAAAAGTCACAAACTTTCAAAATTTTAAAATCACAAAAAATAAGTAAAATTTGGGAATTTTTCTTAAAAATTTACAAAAAATCCAAAAAAAAAAATGGGAAAAAATTTTAAAAAATATTAGGATGCTTTTTGCTTAATATTGATCATTTCCTAGTAATTTTTCTTGTGTGGCTTGTCTATTGCATAATTTTGCGTGTCGCATGATTGTGTATCTACTCTTTCTTTTATGCGTGTGTGTGTGTCTGCATGCTTGTGTGTGTGTGCTTACTCTCCCAATAAGGAGGTATATGATCAATCAGGGTTATGTAATCCTCGATTACCACCAGAGTGGTGAGAATTCTAAGTAAAATCACTTTGGGCTAATTTAGTAAGGGATTCTATTAGACTCCTTGATTTAGGTGCGTACTTTTCTTGTGTATTTTGCATATGCAATTTACGAATGCTTTATAGTTTACATGCTTTGAATAATGACTATATTCCTTGATTGCATTTGTTGAGTTACTAAAATAAACTTCCATAATTAACTTTCCTGTGAGCTTGGGGGTTATGTTTTCGCATACCTTCAAGAAATAAGAGATAAAGGTTTTTATCTTTCATAAGGTCTCCCAACATTTAAAGGTTAGGTAAAGAAAATCCTTAACTTGCAATAAACTTAATAAGTAATTCATTCGTATAAGAATCATTGGGGGTTATATCTTTGTACACCTTTGGAGATCCCGAGGTGAGGGTAGATTTGTTTTCGTAGGGTTATCCAACATATTATGGATTGGTAATTGAAATAAAAAATGAAGAATCTAAATCTTGATCAATTAATTTCGAAGGTAATCTTAGGCTAATCAGGTACCGTCCATCGGATGGGTGTAAAAGGGTGTTGTATCTTCCCTTTATGTAATCATACTCCCAAATCTGATCTGGTAACACAAACTATTGACTATCGATTACCTTGAACCTAGAAAGAGTTAGGGGTGAGCATTCGATCAATAAGATTAATTCAATTAATTAACCAAATCAACTGAAAAATTTTGGTTAAAAAATATTATTAACAAAATCGAACTAAAATTCCATATTAATCGAACTCAAAACCGACCAAACCAAATTTCAGTTAAATCGTTAACCGATTTTAACCTATTTAATATTTTAATATAGATCAAATATAAATAATATATAATATATATGATTTTAATATATATAATATATAAAATATATAATTTTAGTATATATATATATATATATATATATATACATACATACATATATATGTATAAAATATTTTAATATATGTTGACTGTTTGAGTCCGATCTCTGTTTTGATACTGACGAAATAAAGTAAACTTATGTGTGTATTTAGCATGTGAACAGGTCTAGATTTGAGATCACACATAAGGGACAAGGAAAATGGGGCCCAAGACAGATTTTAATGCACATACACTTGACATAGTCCACGATGTGAAGAGCAAAAGATCGAGAAGAAGACATTTTATTGTAATCGCATTTAGCTTATAATTTGTCTATAATATGATTTGTAATAATTTAATGTATTACGTGCATAATGGTTACATAAGCTCAAAAGGCTTAGATTGACCTTAGGACCCCATGCATATAAATGAAAAGTCCCTTTGGCTAAAATGTCACATTTATACAAATAATGATAAAACTTAGGATCAAAACTATGTTTTTAAATAGGTTCGGTCGACTAAACCCTTCTGTTAATAACCAGGTTGGTCGACCGAACACTCTATGGCTAAAAAGTCAAAATGTTGACTAAGCAACGGTGGACTGAACCATTGGCAGCATAAATGCCACGATCGACCAACTGGTCAAAAGTCAACTAGTTGACTTCACTCGGTTGACCGTTCTGTTTTTGAATGTATCACCCCCGGTCGACCGAAGCATAAAAAGTCTGACACCCCAACAACCTAGTCGACCGTTTGTGAAGTTCAAATTGGTCATGGTCGACCGAACCTAGATGAGCAGTCAACCAAACATTAGCCATGGTTAACCAAACCTACAAAGGGTTCAAAATCGCCTTGAGAAGGTCAATCATTTAAGTAGTTCAAAATTGCTACGGTCGACCAAACTTAGAAATATGGTCGACCGAACCTTGAAAATGGTTGACAAATCTCTCAGGTTGGCGAAATTTTTACCGAAGTTAAACTGGATTAATTTTCACAAAACATAATTAAACAAGTTTCAAAATACCATTGATGTCCCCAACGGTCATATTTTGTGGGAATCCTATATATACTCCCTCATTTGTTTTAATTAGTACAAGCTTAACTTTTTGATTAGCAAAATTTTCCTCTCAAAATCTTTTGTTGCTAAATCTTTCATACTCCAAATTTTTACAAAGCATATTGTTTAATACTCTTTCTCATATACTTTTGATTATATTTTTTAGAAAGAGTATATTTCCTCACCTTCTTAACTTGCATATTATTTGCACTTCGAAGCTAGGTTGAGTGTGCATTTTCATGAGCAAATCTCATAGTACTCACAAGCTTAAACTCTTCCATACTTGCATTTGATTATGTATTGATTTTTTTGGAGTAAGCTAAAGTCTTCCCATTGTGTTTTCATTCATAAATATTGTTTGGGAAAACTCTACATCTACTTAGAAACTTGCATCCTTATTGCAAATTTCATAAGCTTGATTTGTGTTTTGATAAAAATATTTTTAGCAAGCTTAAACCCTAATATCCATTGTGCTTGATATTTGAAAAATACTATTGTAATATTTGTTTAGGGTTGTAGAGACTATTTCCGTAATTTAAGTTTCTACACTTGAATGTTTATGATTTTAGTATTGTGAATGATTAAGAAACAGAGCCTGCAATACTTGCTTTGATTATTTGCTCAGTAAATTTCTTATGGGTATTGGAATCCGTTTAGAAAGACTTTAGGTTGCGAAAATACTGCTGATATCTGGTTTAACCTAGTAAGAATTTTAAAATTTCAATTCACCCCCTCTCTTAGGAATACACCAATTCTAACAATTGGTATCAAAATCTCGTTGCACTAGACTTAAACATTTTTACAAAAGATCGCAATGACTCAAATTTGTGTAATCCCATTCGGTGAGGGACAGTCACCTACTTGCCCTCCATTGTTTTGTGGTGTAAACTACACCCACTGGAAAATTAGAATGAGCGTTTTCATAAAATCTATGAATTGAAGGGCCTAACAAGTGATTAATAAAGGAATTTGTATGCTTTTGAATGAAAATGATATTAACTTAATGCATGCAAATTCAATTGCCATGGGCTTTTTATATTACACTTTAGATTCTAACATTTTTATTGAGATTATAGCATGTAAAAGTGCAAAAGATATCTGGGATCAACTCGAAAGGAAATATGGAGAATCCCTGAAAAATGAGACCACCACTCAGGAAGTGGTAAATGATAGGGTAATTGCATTAACAGAAAAAAAAAAAAAAAAAAA
Source organism: Malania oleifera (assembly GCF_029873635.1). Taxonomy (NCBI): domain Eukaryota; kingdom Viridiplantae; phylum Streptophyta; class Magnoliopsida; order Santalales; family Ximeniaceae; genus Malania; species Malania oleifera. Next base: position 14,725,465 of record NC_080418.1, read on the forward strand.
AGGTATATGATTCTCACTCTAACTCAATTGATGATTCTTATGCCAAACGATGTGTTGTATCTTGTGCTAAATCATCTGTTGCATATTGTGATAGTTTTGTTATTGATGCACTTGATGATTCTCATGTTGAATATTGGAATATATCATGCGATGAATCATCTGATTGCCCTAATGATAATTTTGTTAATAACTCATACAATAATTCGTGTAATGCATGTTATGATGATTCTTGTGCCAAATCCTGTGATATATTGTATGATGAATCATCTATTGCTTCTGATGATTATACTGCATGCGTTGATTCATATGAATGTTATAGTGATAAATCTTGTGATAAATCATGCATTAAATTTAATGACGATAGCACGACCTCTAATGAAAAACTAGAAAATGTTGTATTGAAAATACATAAGCTTCTAGTTAGGATGTCTAAATTGAAAGCATTCTTGAAAAATGAAAATAGAAGGTGGGCAACACAATTAGAAAATCAAGAGAATATCATGCCACCTTAGAAAAGAAAAAGATTATGAAGGTTTTGAAAATCAATCTGCTTACAAAGAAAAACTGAAAATTATTCTGAAATGATTTTCAAATCCACAAGTAAAGAAGATATCTTCAATAAACCTTTAGAAATTAAAAATAAATAAATCTTTTAGAAAGGGTTCATATTATAAGACCCACAATCATATGAATGCCTCATTGAGCAAAAACAAAGTAAATACACATAATCTTTCACGTATACCCAAAGTTGCTCATTTTGTAAAATGAAATGGCACATTCAGTTTACTGGTCCATTTATAAGTGTGAGAGGCTTAGATAAGGAGATGATGTGGGTAGTTATAAAAGCAAATCCCGTAGGACCTAAGGAAAAATGGATTTAAATTAATATTACCTGATTACTTAATTCTTCCTTAGTTCATAGGTTTAAGGGTTGTGATGACTATAGGCTCGGGAAGTGGTGCGTGTTTAAAATTCCAAATCTTAGTATATGTATTCACTATACATTATTGTCATTCTAAGAATCATAAGATTAGCAAGTCAATATAAAAATTGAATAAAATCCACTTTCAAAATGGACAAAGCATTTTTGCTTGGTAAATAATTCAAATTGCTTAACTCGCGCCTAAATATGTGTGTATAAAGTTAAACATACTCTATCCATTGCACAAGTTTAAGATTTAGGAAATGAATGAAAGCCAAACTGAATTGAATTGACCAAATTTACTCGATTAATTTAGTTAATTTGGTTTTAACCAAATTACGTTTACTGTTAGGAATAACTTAAAGACCAATGAATAGGTAGCATATTAAAATACGTGTTCTAACCTCATCTAAGCTAAGAATAGATTAGTGACGACTCCATTAGACTATATTGTGACCCATTTCTCATCGCATATATTACCTCCTTTTATGATCTCGAGTTTGCAATTCGGTCAAGGCAATTCAGAGAGTCAACCCCCTTATTTCTGGAGTTGACTCCTCGGGGAAGATGTGACACACATGCTAGAGTAAAATAAATTTAAGGGAGAGCAAAAGGGTTATATACCTCTATGACTTCTTTACACTACTTCTTCGCCTTACTCCTTAAGATCCCTAGCTCAAAGATGCTCCATCCTTTCTTCCTTTTTTTTTGGTAGGTTCTGTAGGTACTCTCCTACCCTCAACACCTTCAAACTGTAGCAATTCTCTACCTCTTAAGCCTCTTCTCAGCAAATCTTCTTCTATTCTCCGAGCTCCTCCTATGGACTCCTTTGCTTTGCTTATCAGCCCTCTGCTAACTCTTCTGTTCTCTGAGAACTGAATAACACTTAACTACGCTCTTTCCCTCCAAATTTTCAAGCCTCTCTCTCTTCAAATAAGGACTCCCCCTCTCTTTAGTGTTTGCTTCCTCTATTTATAGGCAAAGGGCCAAGGCCTGATTTCTTCATAAATACTTCTTTCCTTTTCTTTTGGGGTTGTTGGGATCAATTGGATAGGGTAGTGGAGGCAAGGTAGTGGGGAGCAATGTAATGGGGGCAAGGTACTGGAGGCAAGCTAAAAGACTGGTTCTACAAGGGAGATATGTTAGTGGGAGCAGGGTGGTGGCCAGTGGGGGAGCAAATTTTGCGGCTACAGGGTGGTGGAGCAGGGAAATTGGCTGCCTGGGGGGGTCTCAGGTCACTTGCCTAGGAGGGAGGAAAGGGGAATGTAAGGCTGGGATAAATTGGGCTTATGGGTCATGTCTACTCAAGGCCCACATTGGACCTTAAATCACCAAAGGCCCAAGATTGGGTTGCAAATAAAAAAAGAAAAGGTCCACAATGGGCCTTGAGATGAGAACCGACCAAATTGGACTCCAATTTCAAAAAAGGACCATAGTGGGCCTAAAAAATATAACCAACCCAAATTGGGCTCCAATTTAGGCAAAGGCCCACTGTGGGCTTTAAACCAAGAGGTAAGCCCAAATTGGTCTACCACTTCAAGCAAAGGCCCATAATGGGCCATAAAATAAAAGTCAACCCATCTAGGCATGTCATTTCAAGCAAAGGCCCATAGCACGTCTTAAATCACTAAATTGACCCAAATTAAATCGCAATGTCATTGAAATATCCTGATTATGAAACTAACTTCGGAATATGTCATGTTTGCAGATAAAGAAGGTTCGATGCAAGCAACCCAAGAGTGAAGCTCGAGAACTCTTTTTTTTTTTTTCACTTGTGAATCAATGCAAAAGGATGAATGTAAACAACATTTTGTAACAAAAGCCTAGTAATTGAATATTTATTTCAGAACAGTGAGAATAAGAGAATTAAAACAAATAATGAGAGCTTTAGTTTAGGCAAGGCACCCCACTTCTTTAAAATCAATTTTCTCAAAAATTTAATTTGATGATTTCAAAAAAATTTGAATGAAAATGAACTTCAAAAGAAAACCATTTTGACACTGTTTACTTAAAATAGGATATCTACACTTACTTTAAAATTAATTGATCAACAGTCAGATTTCAACTAAGGTAAATCATTTTACTCCCATGCAACTAATTTTGATTTGCATGCTCAAGTTTTATCAAATTCATTAATTTATTCAATTTAGTTAAGAAGAAAAAGCATGAACGTCATTTTTTTTTTTATTTATCATAATGGTGAAGACTCGCGATATATATAAAGTAAATTTATATTTTTATCTGCATACAATATAATTATTTAATTGATTCTAAAAATAAAATCCTTCCTAAAAATAAAATAATAAAAGAAAATGCTGGTTGATAAAATATCAAATACAATATAATAACAAAAATGCATTAGGAAAAGCTTAACATACTAAAGTGGAAGTGCAAATAATGTGTTCATGGGCTTTAAAATCTCTAACATAAAAAAAGTTTATATGTATATTAAGAGGCACATAAATTATTTATTTATTTATTTAAATTAATATTTTCTTTTAGGTGCAGAAAAGTGCTATGGAAATAAATGAAAAACACAGTTTATTAAAAATAAAAAATTTTGGCAAGGACAAAACGAACTATTCATTAATATTAAAAATAGAATAAGGTAACTCAAAATTAACTTCGAGTTCAATGATAATCAATAAGTATTATAAAAAAACCTAATACGAAGATATTGGATCAATAATACGGTTATTCTTTTGTGATCGATTGATTGGTTTACGTCCAAAAAAGCAGTCTTTCTATATAAAAATAAAAGTGACACCATCTATATTGTGACAATCCTCTTCCTGACGTACTAGAGCAGATAGTCTTGTAACTCGACAAACTCGTGAACGTCAATAGCAAATTTAGTAAACTTTTTAAAATGTAGATGCAAGAGAATAAAAATTAATATTCGACAAAGGAAGTTAGTAGGCCTTTTGGTTGGCAACTAATATCTGAATTTGAATTTGAATCAAAATGCGCTTAATGATCATTAGTGAAACGTTGAATTTTCAATTCATGTTTGCTTTAAGATAGAATTAATTGGAATTGGAATTGGAATCATAATGTTCATATATGCAAAAATAGAAATTAAAATCAGACTAATTTATCAATTGTACCCTTGTATGTAATAAAAAAATTTATTGAATTTAATATAAAACAATAAATCATTCGTCAATAATTATATTATACTATTATATTAATTGAAAAATAATTAATTTCTATTAATATTAATATCATAATCACCATGTAATTTACTTTGTAAAAAAAAATATCATGCATACATAGCTAGTACACATATTAAAAAAAATTTTGATGTTACATTTGGTTTGCAAACGAGCCCTATATTCTAATTTTGAATATTTACTTTATTATTAGAATAACGTAAAATAAAGAGTAAATGTTAGAAATACTGTAAAAAGTTTAATTAAAAGATAAAAGTTGTCTAAATAATGGAAATTTGAAATATTTATACCTATTTTTTAATAATATTTTTTAACTTAATTCAAAAAGATGTTAAAAATTTTCAATCGAACTAAATAAAATTTAGTAATTTTAATATCGAGATCCCATAGTCAAAAATCAAAACACCCCTCTGCTATTGTGGGCTTCTTTGGGCCTGAAGCACATTTTTTGGGCTGGCCCAAAAGTAGTACATTCTGGACCTGGAATACAATCAATGATCAGAAGAAAACCCATTGTGGGCTTCTTTGGGCCTGAAGCACATTTTTTGGGCGGACCCAAAAGTAGTACTTTCTGGACCTGGAATACAATCAATGACCAGAAGAAAACTGTTTGGAAGAAAGGAAAAAGATGACAGCTTTGGGGAAGAAAAGGAAAAGCAGAGAGATGAAGGAAGTAGAAGGGTGTGGAAGGTGGAGCCATTTCCATCTTCTTCTTCTCTTTAATTTCAATATTTTATTCAGATGAGAATGGGCGAAGCACCAGAACTCTCTTCTCCTCCCTATATAAATCCTTCTTCACCCCCACTTCTCCACAAGAAGCCCTCAAATCAATTTCAATTTTCCAATCATGTATAGAATTATATTGTTAAATGAGGACAAATACCAATGACAAATTCCATGAGTCGCTAATCGCTACTCCTAATATCAGCTAATTGTGAAAGTTTTTCATGAGTCGCTAATAGTATTTTGATTTTTGTTTTTTTTTTTTTTTGAAAGTTTCCAGGTACCTATAAAATTTTGTATATAATTTATAATTTTCACAACCATAATTCTTATGCTACTTCATTCATCTAAAAACATACACATATAAACAAGTATAATATAATTTTACAATCAAATATATCCATAACCTCAAGAATTAGAGGCGTATTATTTCAACAATATAACAAAAAAAAAATTGGGAATTCATTAATAAGCCTCTATTTTACCACACCACCATCGAGCACATGTATCAATAAAGATTCTAACAAATGAGTAATTAGGTAATAAATTAGTATGTTTATCGGGTCTTGGACCTAACCATGTATATAAGTACCATCATCCACTATAATTTTCCAATATGAGACAAACTCGCAAGTGGAATTCCCAACAAGTACTGCTTTAAAAAGTTCAAAACAGTATAAGAAAAAATTATTCAAAAGAAACTATCAATATAAACTCAATTTATTTATGATAGTGGTTTCTAGTTGCCCATGAAACTAAAAAGGAGAAAAGAAAAATTAAACATAAGTTGAAAAGGCATGCTGCAAATAAATAAACGTGATATTATTATCAACATCATTATTGATCTTTGAAAAACACAGCTAATAATAAGAGGACAGAAAAATAATCACATAATAACAAACTATTTTTAAGATGAGAGTACAAACTTCAAAAACAAATATCAATATTTTTTTCGCTAGAAAGGAATAGTAATATGGGTTAACTTTAATATCATCATTTCTAGTTGAGGGAAGGATAGGAAAAAGAAAAAAGAAAAAAGGAAAAAAGATAAAGGTAAATTTATATGAATTGGGAAAGTATTATTTACATATTCATGTCATTTAGACTTTAAATAAAGTTCAAAATGACAAATAATTCATTATATTCCACCATTTTCACTTGCCCTACAAATACAACTTCCTTGAATCACCAAGAAAATGTGATAACATACTATACTTGGTGATATTCCTAACAATTGCTTATGCCCACATCCCAAATTACTAAAAACCATGAAAATCTCCTTCTATTGTAGACCAAGAATGGCTGATGAAATTATGAAAATTCTTTCTTAATCTTTGAATATATACACACATAAAAAAAAAATACAACTATGAATAAATTATAAATTCTTTAGACATGTATAAATTCAACTACCAATGAATTTCCCCAAATTTGTAAGAAAACTAACTTCTTTATAAGCAAAATGGCAAGATTACAAAAGTTTTCACCATATATTCCTAAGAACAATGAAACACCTTAATTTCCATATAAACTCCAAAGAAAATCATAGGTAGTCCAAATAAAAAAAGAGACTAGCTACTATACTTTGATGGATATAACCAATTTACCAATTCCTAAGGTACTTGGCTGTGGTGTGTTTTAAGTTCAAGCATGTCTGATTACATTTCAAATATATAGTCATTCATACCACCTATTACAAACATTTTATCAAACACTGTACTCACATTTTTTCATTCCCAAACATGGTAAACATTGTAGATGTATAATCATGGATTTCACAATGGAAATATAATATACTTTTATACAAAGCTAATATTCATATTCTGTAAATTATATCGTACAAAAATAACGATGTACGTTTTCATGTCTTCAGTATTCATGTATGGTTGCTGGCAAAATTATTTCTATGTAAATCCATAAAGGAGGCTACAAGGTATTATAAAATTGAAACTTAAAAACTAGGCTAACCTGGTATGTGATTTGTTGTCTAGAGAAACCTTTGACACTTTTTTTTTCTTGGAAACTAATTGATGTAAAGAAGACTTCCTTCACATTTGCCTGAAATACTCAATTAGATGAAATAAATTTATGGGAATATGACACACAAAAGTAGACGATAGGTCTTACGAGTAGTTACAAGTGCAAGAAGAACATGAACATAGATCAATGATCAGAGAAAGACAAAGCAAATGCATAACAGGTAGAAGAAGACAAAGTTAGAGCGTTACGACTAAAGGAAGATGAAAGGTCGTGTGAGCAATTAGATCGCCGTACACAAGAATGCAAGAAGGAGGAATGACGTTTTAGGACACGAAAGGAATTATTTTTAAATTTAATTAAAACATAAAAGGACAAAATTGATATTTTAATTTTTATCACCTAGAGGACTACTAAATATTTTTCATTATACTTTTAGAAGTAGTTCAAAATACGTAAGACATATTGTCCAAATTTTGATAGTTCATGCCTAAAAATGTATCTTAAAATTAATTAACTTTACGAAAAATATATTCTATACATTGTAGGTGACAAAAAAAAAAAAAGCTTTTTACAATGTCTGAAATTTGATTCACGCACATTGTATTTATATCTACTCGTATTACAAGTGTGTGAATGATTAGTGTACTAGCTTGATAATCAGAATTCAAGTTTCACAATTTTACTTGCAAGCATAATTCAATTTTTATATTATATTATATCATATATAAATAAATATATATATATCATATACTTTATAAATTTAATATTATTATAATATAAATTTTATATATTTATACCTATTCTTTATTTTATTTTTTAACTTAATTCAAAAAAATTGAAAAAATTACAATCGAACCAAATTAAAATTTAATAATTTAAATATCGAGATCCCATGAGTTTTTTCCATTTTTGATTTTTCTATTTAATAAAATATTAAATAACGGTTTGATGGGAACTTTTTTTTTTCCATTTTGATGCGTCCCAAATCTCGTTGTATAGTCCAATTAGTTTTTAAGGAAAACTCACTGGATGGACCATCCAGCAAGTTTTAAACAATGAGAGTGACCGATGATTGACACGTGGCGGGAAAATCTCGTTGGATGTAGAGGTGGCAAAACGAGCAGGCAGGCCGAGTTCGGACGGGTCACCAACTGGCCAAGTCATAAACGGATCGATGTTAAACGGGTCACACACATGCCAACCCTAACCCGTCCATTTAATAAACGGGCAGATAACGGGTCACCCATTTAAAAAATATAATTTATTTATTTTAATATTTTTTAAATTTCCATATAAAATGACATTTAAAAAAAAAATACTACATTATATTTATTAATGCAGAAAATATAAAATATTTTCTTCGTTCTTGTTCTCGAGGCTCTCTCTGCCTATCATGAACCCTAGCAAAATAGCAGAAAATCTCTTCCACCATAACCACCACCCCCACCATCACCATCTACACCCACCCCAAATCACGGACCACCACCACCACCAGCACAACCACCACCATCTGCAGCACCACCAGGACCAACTTCAACCGCCGATTCAAGACTCACCTCACTTCCCTCTCCCTCCGATCTCCGAATTTGTGCTCTTTTGCGAGTCGCGACGACGAAGACGACGACACGGGCAACCCCTCCTCCTTCAATCATATAAAATATATCAAGTAACTCACCTCCACGGAGGTGATCCGTGGCTGGTGGCTGCTAGCTGTGGTCCGTGGAGGAGACGACGGCTGCTGGCTGTGGTCCGTCAAGGAGTGGATCGTTCACAGCATCGCCAGCACGTAGCAACGGTTGCAACGCACCAGAGCCCAAAGGAAAGGAGAGGATTGAGAGAGTGAGAGCTGAAAGGAGAGGAGAGGATTAAAAGAGTGAGAGCTAAGAGGTGAGTCGTGGCACGACCGCACAGGTTAGGGTTTTTTTGTGTGGGACGGTGGACGGATGCTAGGATTGGGAATGTGGGATGCATATAATTTTTATAAGGGAATAGGATCCAAATTAACGCGGGTGACCCGCCCAAACCCGGTTGAACCCATTATATAAACGGGTCAACCCATGACCCACCCAATTATTAAACAGGTCGACTTCTTTAAACTCGAACCCTTTTTAAACAGGCAGGTCCGGGTGACCCGACGGGTCATGACCCGTTTTGCCAGGCCTAACTGGATGGTCCAACGAGTTACCATCCAGTGAGAATTAAACCTATTTTTTGAAAAATTGCTACTTCATGTAGCGATTTTTGCATGGTTCACCCCAACCCACTTCTTCTCTCTCTATTTCTCTCTCAAGCATTGATCTCCTCTCATTGTGAAGCTACTCTCTGCCCACTGCAACCGAGCTGTGATGATGACGGCGAACGAAGCTTGCGACGGTGCGAGACAGAGTTGTCATCGATGGTGTCGGAGAAGGCGGTGGCAGCGGTGATGGCGAGTGAGATGGCAATGACTAACTGAGACTTGCGACAGTGCATGCCATTAATTATTCACTGGCTCGTTGATGTTTCTAAATGTTGAATCAGTCGCTGGCATATATATTTGTGATGTGGTTGGGGTTATCAACACAAGTAGAAGAGTTGTAAGATATTGTATTAATTTTTTTCCTTAAATTTTATACTTTTCCAAGGTGTTAGCTCTGCACCAGCATACGCTCCAACGACCCCATCTCTGCTTTGGAAATTGTCGATTTCGACCTGTTATCAAGTTTGGGAAGGGCGATCGATGAGCACGAAGAACAAGAAGAGGAAAAGTTCAAAGCAGATAAATATTCCCACCTTTTGTTTGATCAAAAAATTAAGCCTATAGGGTGGGATGATGTTTATGATTTTGCAGGACCTCCGATAATAACTGGTCTTGTCGTCGAAGAGGATTAGACGTAACCATGAATGATTATTTTCATCCATTTTATTGGGTGTCATTTTTTTTTCCTCTGTTTTTAGTTGTAGAGTTTAGACGTGGCCATCTCAGTCGCAATCACTGCTGCCAATATCATGTTATGCCCATAAATACTTTACCTGTAAAAGCACAAGATGAAAATCATTGAGCTGCTGTGATAACCCAAAAATTTCACTATATATATATATATATATTCTATAAGATAAATCTGCTCTGAAACCAACCTATATCGCCCTATGTAATATACCATACATAATCTCTGTATAACATACACTATAGTATATCACCACCTTTGTCAACATGTCTGTTGGATTCCTGGTACCTTAAATTTTTGCAAGTGCCAACACTTCGTCTTCTAATAGAGATCTGACGAAGTGATAACGAAATCCAAAGTGTGTTTAGTTCTGGAATTAAATGCAAAGTTCTTTGTGAGATGTATCACACTCTAACTATCGCTGTGCAAAACATTTCTCATCTACTTTATTCCAAGCTCTATCAATAAATCTTGAAGCCAAATCATCTCTTTGCTAGCTTCTGTCACTACTACGTACTCAACTTCTGTAGTGGATAGGGCAATAATCTTTTGTATCTGTGACATCCAACTAACAATTGTTGTGCCAATAGTGAACACATATCCTGGTGCTTCTGCGATGATCAAATTCACCAGCAAAATCGGCATCTACATACCTTTTAATTTTCAAGTCTCTTTTGCTAAAACATAAGCACTTATCAATAATGTCACTTAGGTACCTCAAGATCCACTTCACTACTTCCCAATTAGTCTTCTCTAGATTTGACATGAACCTGCTGACAGCTCCCACTACTTGGCCAATGTCTGGTCTGGTACAGACCACGGCATACATGAGACTTCCAATGGCTGAGGCGTAAGGTATCTTAGCCATGAGTCCTTCTCTTCATCTGTCTAGGGAGCTTGATCCTTGGAGAGGCGGAAGTGATCGACCGATGTTGTATTCACCGCTTTGATGCTGCTCATGTTGAATCTCTGTAAAACACGATTAATGTACTCCAACTGAGATAACTGCAACGTTCCCTGTTGCTTATCTCCGGAGATCTGCATTCAAAGTATCTGCTTTAATAAACCCAAGTCCTTCATGTCAAACTCTTTTAACAATTGCTGCTTCAATTCTCTGATCTCTTCTATATCTAGTCCTGTGATTAGCATATCATTGGCATATAGCAACAGAATGATATAACTAGATTGATACCTCTTGAAGTAACAATAGTGGCCAACTTTACACTTTTAAAAATCATTTATGTGCATAACGCCATCAAATTTTCGGTACTAGTGCCTGGGAGCTTGTTTGTGACTATACAAACTCTTCTTCAACCTGCAAACAATATTCTCTTTACCTTTCACTGAGAATCATTCTGACTGGTGCATGTAAATCTCCTCATCTAGATCAATGTGAAGAAATATCGTATTCACATCCAACTACTCGAGATGTAGGCCCTCCGAGGCAACAATGATCAAGACCGATATGATGGTTGTTAGTTTCACAATTGGTGCAAAGATGTCAGTGTAGTCGATTCCTTCCTTCTACTCAAAACCTTTGACTACGAACCGGATCTTATACCTCCTGGAACCATCATGCTCCTCTTTGATCATGTACACCCACTTGTTGTGAAGAGTCTTCTTACCTTTAGGCAACTTAACTAGTTCCCACATTTTGTTGGTGGTAAGGGATTTCATCTCATCCTTCATCGCAAACTCCCACTTGCTCTAATCTCCCACCTGACATGCTTCATCATAACATTCGGGCTCTCCTCCATTTGTAAGAAGTAAATAATTCATATACCTTTTATTTGGTACATGGGGCCAAGAAGATCTCCTAAGCTTCGGAGCTGGAGTAGGAGGTGGTGGTGCGATGATCTGCTCCACAGATTCCTACACCTGAGGATTCTCGGCATTTTGTTGTTGTGTCCAGACACCTTCTAGGATATCATCTATGTCTACATAAATTGTTTCATTTTGAACTGGTTCGGTGGGTTCTATTGTATGTCTGTCTTTGTACATCACTTTTTCGTTAAAGATCACGTCTCTGCTTCTGATCACCTTCTTTTTTTCATCATTCTAAATGCGATACCCGTACTTATCTTCACCGTAGCTGAAGAAGGTGCGTTTCCAAGACTTTGGATCAAGCTTGTTCCTGACATGATCACTAATATGCACATATGCAACATAACCGAAAACTTTCAAATGTGAATGTCTCACCTCATTTCCACTAATACTTCTTCTAGTAGACAGTGGTCCAATGGTACTGATGGACTCTTGTTAATCAAGTATGTTGTTGTGTTGACTGCTTTTACCCAGAACAGCTTTGGTAAGCTTAACTATATACGCATGCTTTTGGCTCTTTCAATCAATGATCGATTCATCCGCTCGGCTACGTCGTTGTATTGGGGCATAACTGGGGCAGTTCTTTCCATCCTAATATCATAATCATAGCAAAATTTATTGAACCTAGTGTCTTCATACTCACCATTGTTGTCGTTTCTCGGCTTCTTGATTTTTAAACCTATTTCATTTTCAATCATGGTTTTCCAAATCTTAAAAGCATCAAAGGCATCTGACTTATATTTTAGAAAGTAAACTCATATCTTTTGAGAATGATCATCAATACATGTCACAAAATAATTCCTTCCGCCTGTGGGTGAAACAGTCGTCGATCCCCATACATCTAAGTGGACTAGTTCTAGTTTCTCCTTCTTTGGGGTACGAGTGTATGTCTGGAAACTGACCCTCTTCTGTTTCCCGAGTATGCAATCCTCGCACATGTCAATCTCTACTGACCGCAGATCACTCCATTTTTCCTTTGAGTGCATCACACTGAGTCCCTTCTCGCTCATGTGACTGAACTGTTGGTGTCAAATGTTGCTATTGTCATTTCCTGTAACAACTGAAATAGACATGCAGGCATTAGAGGTCAGATAAAGTGTTCCACTTTTCTTACCTCGTGCAATCGTCAGTGCACCCTTTGATATCTTCCATTCATTGTCAATGAATGTTGTCATCCCTCATCTGCCAATTGTCCAACTGAGATCAAGTTTTTTCTCAGGTCTAAAATATATCTAACATCCTTTAGCTTCCATACGGATCTGTTCATCTTAATCTTCACAATTCCATTGTCGGCAATGTGGCAAAGTTGATCATTGCCAAGGTATACCTCACCAAAATTACCTGTTATATACTCCTCTAGGCAATCTCTACTTCAAATAGCATGAAATGAGGCTCTAGAATCTAAGACCTAAGATTCCTACTTGCTCTCCAAAGAGCATATCAGTGCATCTCCTTCTCCTAAAGAAGAGGCGAGATTTGCTTTAGTCTTATTTTCTGACTCCTTCTTCTAGGATTGACATTGATTTTTGTAGTTGCCAGTCTTGCCACAAGTCTAACACTCCATCTGCCTTTTTCTCTAAGAGTTGTTGGAATTTCCTAGAGCTCTTGATTTGGACCATCTGGTCCTAGATCTTCCACGATTTTTGATCGCTCATGCCTGCTTCCTTTCCCTCGGCTTTCCACGTTCAAGGCTGAGCTGAACTTGAAGTGGAAGCATTGTTTGATTACATCCTAATTTCTTCCCTCAAAATCATGTTAATGACCTCGTCATACTTCAGCTTTGAGTTTCCTACGGAACTACTGATCGCAATAACAATACATTTCCAACTCTCAGACAACTGACTAAAAATCAGTAAGACACGAATTTCACTGTCAAACATAATTCCAACTGAGGCAAGTTGATCCGACAGCTCGTTGAAATTATTTAGATGTCTACTAAAACTTTCACCTGCGGACATGTTCATAGTAAATAACTTTTTCATTGAGTGTACCTCATTGGCGGCTGATGGCTATTCGTACAAGTTGGAAAGCACATCCATAAGAGACTTGATGGTTGTCATGTGCTTGATATTGAAGGCAACAGACTTTGCTAGCGTCATCCTGATAGCTCCGAGAGCTTTTTGATCAAGCTACTCCCACTCGCCCTCCTTCATAGATATTGGCTTTCCCATCAATGGTAAGTGCAACTCATTACCAAACAAGTAGTCTTCAATATGTATCTTCCATAAACCGAAATTGTTGTCATCAAACATCTCGATCTTTAAGCTCTTTTCATTTGACATCTCAATTCGCCTATCTAGAGATGGAATTAGCTTAAACAAACCGCACAGTTGGATCCGGAACGGCCGAAAACCTTACAAATAGTTCAAGTTGTTTGAAAAACGGACCTGAAATGACTCTGAAAAGCCTGGTCAAACTGGTCAACTTTTCGTTAAACTTAATGGAATATTCTCCTCTTTAACGGAATATGCCTGACGCCGTTATTGACACCATTAGTTGACACCGTTTGTTGACGTGGTTGATGATGTGGCAGGGTGGGTCACAGCAGCTGACATGGCACAGTGGGTCCCAGTTACTAATGTGGTACAGTGGGCCCCAAATGTAGACATGGCACGATGGGTCCCAGCTGCCAACGTGTCATGCCAAGCCCAACGGTTGCCGTGCTAGCTGACTGGCCTGACAGCCACTAACGTGGCGCGTGAGGTGGCCGGCTGACTGGGCTGATGACGTGGTGATGATGTGGCACTGACACTGACACTGACGTCAGCTCTTCTTCAAGCTTCAGCTCTTGCCATGAGCTCGCTAGTGCATGGGGGTGCGTGAGATCACGTGCCGACTACCGAGAGGCGAGTGATGATGATGACGAACTGTTGGAGGTGCGTGTAGGCGTGTGCGGGCTCGTGGGACCTCTGTTCGAGCTCCAGTTTACATCGTTGGCTTTGTATCGTCAAGAGGAACACGTTAGTGGGCTCAAAACTTAGTTTTGAGATACTAGGCAGAGGCTTTGATGTGGAGATTTTGCTCTGATATGGTGATTTTGCTCCGATCTATCTCTGATACCAATTGTTGGAGATCTAAGAGCAACAATCACACACAAGCAAATATAAACAAGCAAAAATGGAACACCAGATTCAATGTGGTTCGGCCCAATCTGACCTACGTCCACAGAATACACTAATCTCACTATAAACTTGGAGAAAAATTACAATGAGGAGGAGGCACCACACTCACTCACCTTTCTCTCTCACCTTCAACACAATTTCACTCTGTTCCTTACATAGATTACACACACACACACATCTCCTATATATAGCCATGGATGGGGGTGGAACTCAAGAGTAGTTGACTTAATTTCAACCAAGGTAGGTTGGGTTAGTGGAGGTGGCTGCCGATCTTCATTGGAACTCAACAATTCAATAAAAGCGACTAGAGTTGGTGGAGGTGGTTGTCGGTCTCCACTACAACTCAACAATGGGGACATGAGAGTCTCAGGCATTTCGCTTGGGGTCTGTGGCAGAGAAGACGGTGTAAACTCTGCATCAGCATATGCTCCGATGACCCCATATCTGCTTCAGAAATTGTCGATTTCGAGCTGTTATCGAGTCTGGGAAAGGCGATCGATGAGCACAAAGAAGAAGAAGAAGAAGAAGAAAAGTTCAAATAAATATTCCCACCTCTTGTTTGATTAGAAAATTGAGCCGATAAGGTGGGATGATGTTTATGATTTCGCAGGACCTCGAGTACTAACTAGTCTTGTTGTGGTAGAGGATTAGACGTAACCATGAATGATTAATTTCATCCATTCCATTGGATGTCATTTTTTTATTTTTTATTTTTTGCTCTGTTTTTAGTTGCAGAGTTTAGACGTGGCCGTCTTAGTCGCCGTCACCATTGCCACCGTCTTCTCCGATGTTGGAGGCAGGAGATCTTGAAGGGATTAAAGTGACTTGTCTACCATGAGATATTTTTTCCCACCAATCCTGAAATTTCAACCGTCATCGTCGCCGTTGCCACCGCCTTCTCCGACACCATCAACGGTAGCTCTATATCGCACCATCGCAAGCTTGGTTGCAGTGGGCAAAGAGTGGCTTCACAATGAGAGGAGATTGGCTTGTGAGAGAAATGGAGAGAGAAGTGCGTTGGGGTGAAACATGCAAAACTCGCTACATGAAGTAGCGATTTTTCAAAAAATTAGTTTAAATCTCATTGGATGGTCCAGCGAGATTTGAGGAAAACTCGCTAGACCATTCAGTGAGATTTGAGACACATCAAAATGAAAAAAAAAAAAAAAAAAAGTTTCCATCAAAATCAAAATTGGAAAAAACTTGAGATCCCATAGTCAAAACACCCCACTGCCATTGTGGGCTTCTATGGACCTGAAGCACATTTTGGGCTGGCCCAAAAGTAGTACATTCTGGACCTGGAACACAATCAGTGATCAGAAAAAAAACTGTTTGGAAGATGGGAAAAAAGATGACAGCTTTGGGGAAGAAAAGGAAAAGCGGAGAGAAACAGGAGAAGGAATGTAGTAGAATGGTGTGGAAGGTGGAGCCCTTTCTGTCATTATTTCTTCTCTTTAGTTTCAATATTTTATTCAGATGAAAATGGGCGAAGCACTAGAACTCTCTTCTCCTCCCTATATAATTCCTTCTTCACGCCCACTTCTCCTTCAACTCACACAAGCTCTCTGCATTTTCAAAGCTGTGTCTCAGGATTTCTCAAATCAATTTCTATTTCAATTTCCCAAGCATGTCGCTCATTCCCTCGATCTTCGGCGGCCGGGGCAGCAACGTGTTCGACCCGTTCTCGCTGGACGTATGGGACCCCCTCGACGGGTTCTTCACATCGGCGGTGGCGAACGCGCCCACCGCGGCGGCGCGGGAGGCGTCAGCCTTTGCGAACACCCGAATTGACTGGAAGGAGACGCCGGAGGCTCACGTTTTCAAGGCGGATCTTCCGGGGCTGAGGAAGGAGGAGGTGAAGGTGGAGGTGGAGGAGGGGAGGGTGCTGCAGATAAGCGGGGAGAGGAAGAAGGAGCAGGAGGAGAAGAACGACAAGTGGCACCGGATTGAGAGGAGCACCGGGAAGTTCCTGCGGCGGTTCCGTCTGCCGGAGAACGCGAAGGCGGACGAAGTGAAGGCGGGCATGGAGAATGGAGTGCTCACGGTGACGGTGCCGAAGGCGGAGGTGAAGAAGCCGGAGGTGAAGGCCGTTGAGATTTCTGGTTGAGTTAGCGGTGGAGATGGACCGTTTTCGTCGTCGTCGTCGTGGTGATCGTGGTTATTAATTATCATAAATAAATTGAGGCATCCATCAGCGGTGCTTTTTTTTTTTTTTTCGAGTGCATGAAGGTGTGTTGGTGAGATGGTGTGTTTGTTTGATCTTAGTGTTTTTGAAATGAATTATGAATTAATTATATGCAAGGAAGCAATCAAAATTCAACACCTTTACAAGTTTGAGCTTAGCCTTTCTAATGAGTGCCAACGCCAAACAGATAATAAAACGTTAAAAGAAGGGCACTTTTTTTTTTTCTCTCTCTCTAAATGAGAGAAAATTTATTTTTTTTTAAAAAATAATAAATATTCTTATTTAAGAGCTTTGATTTTGCACCTAAAATATATTATAATTTATAATAATTTTTTTTTAAAATTAAAATTAAAGAATTCACATACATATTCTCAGTCACTTAAAATTTTAAAGTGAACTCTTATTTTAAGAGGGGTAAAAAAAAAGACAGATATGCGAAGCAAGCCTCTCTATCTCTCAATGATTATGGAAATGGCAGCCATGGCCTCATGATTGAAAAAGAGTTAGTGACATTTGGGGTATGGAATTTAAATTTTTATTTAAACATATGTAAATTTAAAAGAAATTTTATATAATCTTAGATGATTTTTTATTTAAATTTATCTAAATTTAAGTTTAAAATTAAAAATTCATATTCTTTTTTTCAAAGTTAATGAATAGGTTTTCTAAAATGAAATTCATTTTTCCATCTACTCCTATTCGAAGGTATTTTCCAACCCAACAATCTTATTCTCACTTCTATTTCTATCTTAATTCCATTCTCATCTCGGCTGATTGAACATTCCCATCTTATTTATTAATACTGTCTTATATTTGGGAAGCTTTTGTATTGATTTTAGATAATGTAACACAAACTATATTAAAATTTATCCAAATTCATCAAAATTTATACTCCCAAACACTCCTTTAATATTTATTTTTTATCAATTTATAGGCACCCAATTCATCAATTTATCAGATATATCAATATGACATGGGACTCCTCTCCAGCAGGCACAAAACATCATCTCCAAGCTATTAGAAAGAAACATAAGGCCTGCCCATCTCTGGAAGCAACCATAAGTCATCAATAAGAAAAATTGAGCTCAGCCTCCCAAACAAACAACAGCGTGCCATGGCACAGGTCCACTTAAAAAAAGCAGTGCATTACCATTCGGATGACGACAATGCGCAGCCACGAACAATTTCAATTTTAAACAAAAAGGATTCGGCCTAATTCGCTTAATCAAACCAACTGAAATGTTTCAATTTCAATCAAAACCTAGAAATTGAATTGAACAAATACCCTTTACTTCAAAAATAAGTAAACATGAAATCATATTCATTTCGAGGAAATTCTTTGAGGTTACGACACAAGTTTGTCCACCCTTTACATTTATCAAGCGTTTACAAATCTCAAGTAATACATAATACGGTCATTATTTACACAATTCGTTTTTACAAAAAAAACAATTTTAAAAATGACTATGCACAAGTCCATGATCGCATAAATTGACAGAAACGAATTCATATAGCCGACCCCACCTAGTGGGACTCGATGCTTGGTTTTTTTTTTTTTTTTTCTGTTATTGTTGCTATGCACAAGGCCCTGCTGCCAAACAAAAAAAAATGCACACAAACCTACATTTTCAATGTCGTGTATTCTAGTAAACACATTTCTATTTCGAGATTGTGTATTGTCATTTCACTTTGACTCCGGCACGTGTGGAGACCTACTCCATAAAAATTTAAACTGCATGTTGGACAAAGAGATGAAAAACATTGGCTCTCAAAACAAGCATGCAAAGAAAGCTCATTGTGATACCAAAAACTCTTTCAAGTTGCGTAGAACACCCTTGTTGTATGGATTTCTAAACCTCATCTCTGTGAAGGTTTGCCCTGCTGACCAGACAGAATAATTAAACTCTTTCACATTGCATAGAGAACAATTTTTTCTTCTTAAAATACCCTTAAAAAACTAGCGTTCTGATATTTAATAATTTTCAGAATATATTAGGTAATTCGTCTATATTCAAGTGGGTAAGAATGTGATACAGCAACTTAATCCAAATAAATTTTCACCCAAAAAAAAGTGAAAAGAATATGGGTCAGATTGTGATTTGATCCAATTTGAGTTTCAAAGCATGAATAATAGGTGGATAAAAACATAAGGTATTTATGAATGGGATGAAACAAGTACATAAAGGGCCACACATGAATGGTGCTGTGAAATATTACGTTACCTGGCTGGGGCTGAATACTAAGTTGGAACTCTGGATAGTTTTTCCAGTTTATCTGAAAAGAAAGCAATGGTTAGAATCACCTACACTTAGCTCAAACAGTTGCAAGCAAGCTAAGATAAAACTTCCCCTATTCAACTCTTGAATTGTGGAAATATTTACCAAAGTGGACGCCTGAGAGAGAGAGAGAGAGAGAGAGAGAGAGAGCTTCTTGTCTTTAAAGTGCAAAAACAAATGCTCTCTCCCTGGAGCTCACCCACTCTTTTCCTCTTCTGGTAAGAACTTACCCACTCCTCAGTTTTGATGTTGACACAAACACAATAAATATGCCATGCCAGAAACACCACCTACACATTCACCAGGACAAGTCTTGTTAGATGACTGGAACAAATCATTTCCTTCATTTGTGACCAACATCTTTTACACAAAAAAATAAATAAAAAGAAAGAAGGAATTATAGCATAATAACCAAAACATTTCAAACCTGCCATAGAACTTGAAGAAGAGAGAATAGCATTGTGCTAATAGACAAATTGCCAGACAAACCAGACTGCACAATGGAAATTTAAATGAAAAAAAAAAATGATTATATTGCATAGTTGAAGAGGTTCAGACAACCCATTCCAGCCCAGTAACTGTTCTTAAAAGCTACAATGTGCAATAAATGGAATTCAAAAATATCATGGCCTTTACATGGCATACCTCCAACCCTGTTTTATCAAAGACCCGGGCCTGAGTAGCAACTGAAATCCAGCATAAGAATAAAAATTATAAAGGAATTTTTTCTTAAAAAGGCATAAACCAAGCATTCTTGGAAACAGAAAACCCCAACCCCTCCCTCCCCGAAAGAAATAAAATGGAAACATAAATTGCATGTAAACGAGGATTCAAATATGAAATGCAGGAAAAATATATCATTATTTTTTATTGGTTGTTAAGCAACCTTTTCAGAAAAATGGAATGAAATGTTTTCATCTACATTCCAAACATAAATTAATTGCAAATTCATTGTCTAAATGCAATTCTTGGCATGGATATGGTTAGGGATAGGCAGAGTTTTGCATTTTTAATTTAATATTTTTGTTGTGATTTGAGATTTTATTGCATAACTCTTGGCTTTATCAATTTTATTTTATTTTAGATTTTTTTCGAAAGCTGACTTGCTCTTTATAAGCCTCTAATTATTCAAGCTCTTTTTATTGAGTGACATTTGAACTCAATTGATGATGTTACTTTGATTTTAGTTATCTGAATATTACTTTTGGGTCATAGAAGATTCTAGGCTTACTTTAATGAACCAAAATTTTTTATTCAACATATATTTAACACATAATAGTATCAACTACAAACACATGTGCAAAATAATATACATTAATAGTATACATAAATTTGAATGGTATTTCAAAAAAGAAATTTATCTTCATATTTGAAAAACATATTACAAAGCATGGGTAGTCCAATCTTACCAATATTTGTCTCCAATTTGGCTGGAAACAATTTATTATTTTCTTTTTTTTACAACATAGAAACTAAAGTAATTTAGGGCAAAAAACACTGACCTCCTTTTAAAATTGTTAAAAAAGACATTATATCTCTCTTGCATTTTGGTAAAAAGACGCATCCCTGGGATTTCAATAACCCCATAAACTTCTCTTGGCATTTGATTGTTGGAATACTTATGCAGTTACACCCCCTCTATCAGCTTGTCTTTTGCAAATATTAAGGGAGGTTCATGTCTTTTTGCCCAATCTTAAGGGATGTCCATGGGATTTTGAAACCTCAACGGAGATGTGTTTTTTTTCAAACCTTAAGAGAAGTTTGTAGAATTTTTGAAACCTCATAAGAGACCTCGGTTTTTTTGCTAAAGTTGGGAGTCAATTTCTTTTGCCCTTAAAACTATTCTATTCTACCCTTTGACAACACCCATTCAGTTTTTAACTTCCACCACTGCTTTGTTCACACTATGCCTGCAGCACATAATTTGTTTTTCAGGAGTTCCATTGCCAATTGTGGCTGAGTTATCAAGTTGCAGATATCTCCCAAGATCAAACAATACAAGAAGGGGAAAAATGCAGGACATTGGCACCCATGATCCAAAATTTAACCTTGAAGCCTAAATCAAACATTATTAGATTTAAGTACAACAAACACCAGTCAGCTCAGAACATTCAAAATAGTTTGTATCCTTCAAAAACATTTAAGATCAACAACAGGGCAACAAAACATTCAGGTGTTAAGGAACCAAAGCTTACACTGAAAACAGCACACCACATAAGAAGTCTCAGTAATAACAAATCCAACTAGAAGAACCATGAAGAGAACATGATTCTTTTGACCTGCATAATTAGTGTCAAACTGTCAACATCATTATCCACTAAAGAATAGGATAGCACACTGTAAACACGCACAAGCACACATGCACATACATATTGACAAATCTAACGCTAATATAAGGAGAAGATACATGCAGTACAGAGACTGGTAGTTTTATGTTTTCAACACTTCACAATCCATAAAAATCACCAATACCTATACAGTTCCCAAAAGCAGGGCAATGGTGATCGAAGCCTTTTATGTATGCCTTGCAGCTCCTACAATATCTGACCCTTGAAATAGTACTCTGGAAGAAATATATATGTATATTTAAGACCATTTAAATTACAATGAAATGACAGAACATGAAACCAGTTGAAAACAGAAAATTTTGAATAAAAAAAAACTAAATTTCAAGTAACTGAAATTGCAGGTCAATTTTTTTTAAATAAAAGGATGATCTAATGGCTATTCAATGTACGAAGTGTATTCTCTAAATGCATAACAAATAATTATCAATAATTAACTTCTTCTCTTTCTCTGCAAGCCAAGCCACTGGTTTTTCAGTTTTCCTCTTCTCCACCTTGGTTAGAATATCCAAGTCTTTGTTGAGGCAGATTGTGTCTGTCTTAGCTCTATTAAAGAAGTTCACAAAAAGCTTAAACAAAGTACAGCATTTATCAGTAGCAGGATATGAGTAGAAGGAAAGCATCCAAATGGAGAGACAAACAAGGTAATGCCAGAATTCACATAAAACTGAATCTCTAGCAAGATACCCAGTGAGAAAAAAGGCAGCCTTGAACAAAAGAAAATTTAAATTTAAATTTAAAATAAAGAAATCACTATCCCAAAAGGTACATATGGCAACATGCAAAAGACATATTCCAACTCTGTGCTGGGAATCTTGAAACCTTAGATTTGGATTTGTGTTGATTAAGACAGCATGTAGTACAAATTTGTATTGAATTCCGTCCAATTCCACAAAAATCCAAATTCAAGACCCAAAATACATGCTCCAAAACACAATCTAAGTGTATTCAGACAAATTTTTTATTTTTTTTCACCAAAAAATGTAAGGTCTGCAAAAAACATATTCCAAGTCATTTAAGAAAACTAAAATTTTGAAGGATGAAACATCATAGCAGCAATTGTGTCTTTACAACTGAAAAATAAAGTGACAGATATAAGATTACTTCTTCAGCCAGGTCTTCATGGAGTATGCCTCCAGCTGAAGGCTCCAATTCCTGCACAAATGAGTCTGTATTACTTACAACGCAATGTTAAATGTAACTGAATGGCTCATTTCAATTTTACAACCTCACACTGAGCTTCGACTTCAGAAACTGAACCTCCAACCAGTTTGTCCGTATGAGAAGTCTCATCCTTAACCACACCAGGATCACTTGAAATTATACTGACAATAATACCTGCATGTTAGAAATACACATACAAGACCTGATAGAACTTGACAATTTAACATCAAATATTGCTTTCGGCATGTGCAAGTGGATCGAGGAGGTCAAACTAGAAACAGTGAATGGGACCCCACCTACACAAACCAGTGAGGAGCATGACAAGTTCCCCGTTGACTACAATATTCATTAAAGGTGAAATGGCTGCAAACCAGGAGAAATTTGCAAGTTGTAAGATTGAGGTCAACTATCAATGTTAAAAGAATATACTCCCAACAAAAAGCCAAAGGTTTTAGACTAGCTAGGACAAGCAATATGAATCCTTTTTCTTCTTTCAGGTAAATATAAGGCTACCTCTTCATCTAAATATCTTGTTTCTCAATAATCACTACTAACTCATGTGTCATGAACTACAATTAGCAAGCAAAATGCGGAATGGACAGTGAGAAAGGGAAACAGGAAATTCCAAAAAAGGTGCAGCTCAAAGCAGGGAAATAATCATGACGCATTCATTATATCTAAGCACTGTCAGAACAATAAAAGAAGTGCAGGTATGCATTCAATATGCATGGAAACAAGGAAACAGCAAGAAACTAAAGTCTACAATAATATTGTTAAAAAAACAATTACCAATTAAAGTTATTAATAGCCAACAGACACAAGCTATGATTAACCTTACAAATATCATGTTGTGTATCTAATCACTTCCCATCATAAATGTAGACAAGGATTAGTTTAATGAACTTTGTCAATTGTAGTCACTCCTGGTGGAAAAAGAAAAATCAAATAGTTGAGAAGGTTGCTTCTACATTCAGCTATGACAAAGGGGTAGGTACTTGGGCATTAACAGTGGGATTAAATGAGGATACTTTCATGGGATGTGTGGGGCTTAGGAGCAGTAATAAGATGTGAATCATTAAGTCGATGGTTAATAAAGTTAGTCCAGATATATTGTTCTCGCAGGAGTCTAAATTAGGAGAGATAGATGCCTTAATTTTCAATCCTAGATTCAAATATTAGGTGTCTTTCCCTTCTTCCAGGGCATCTAGAGGTGAGATAGTAGATTGAACAACAGGGTTGCTATGTTTAGAGACTGTCTGGGTCTTTTCTTTGTTGGTCTTGTTAGAGGTTTGGGGTTCTGGGGAGTGGAGGTTCATGTCAATCTTTAGTCCCACACAGTTTCCTCTGCATAATGCCTTTTTCAACAAGCTAGCAAGTCTTTTTGGGCTTTGTTTTTTTGGATACAGAAAAAAATATTAACAGAAAAACGATGTAAAATACAAGGAGAACAATATGTCCTCCAGAAAAACAGCAAAAGAGGGCTAGAACAAATACGAAAGAGCTGCCCTTTAATCTCTTTGAACTTCAGGTAGCAACAACCCCCAAAAACCCAAACAGATGAGCTCAAAAAGAAGCAAGAAACACAATTCTGCCCCACAACAATAGAGAGGAATATGTGCAATTCTTAAAATTCCTTGAATTCCTCTCTATTCAAATGCTCCACAGGGCAGCAAAAACCGTGAATTTCCATAAAGCCTTTCCTTTTCTGGTTTTGCTGAAACCCAAAAACCTTTCACTTGCAAGATCCCCCACGACACAAGGAGCCACCCAATCTTCACCAAAACAAGAGAAAAGAGCACCCCAAAGAAAGTTTTCCACTCAACAATGAACGAAGAGGTGCTTGTTTGTTTCATTGGATTTGCAGCACATGGAGCACACATCAGGGCTGAGGGCCTTGTAAGGTCTTCTGCATTGTCACAAGTAATGTATATTAAGCCTACAATGGGACGAGGTCCAAATGAATGTCTGAACCTTGAAAAGTACCTTAGCCTTCCAAATGACATGGCTCCAAGGAAAATGATGGGAGAAATGGTTGGCGGAGGGAGTTTCTAAGAGATGAAGGAAAAAGGATTTAGAGGTAAAGAGGTCTGAAGAATCCCCCTCCCAAACTCTCTCATCGTCCCCATCTGATGGAACAAAGGTATCCAGGACATTGATCATGGTGGTGAGCTCATCGATCTCTCTTTCATTAAGATTCTGAAGAAAATAAAAATCTTGTGAGAGAGAGCTACCCCTTCAAAGAAAAGAAAGAGTTGACAGGTGCAGTGTCAAGAGTGAAAATATTAAAAAGACAGGGCACCATCATCTCCAATGATGTCTCACTAACCCAAGTATCCTCCCAAAACCGAACTCTATTGCCGTTGCCCACATTGAATCGAGTTAGAGGAAGGAAAAAACTAGCAATTGGGGAAACAAACTTGGGCTTGCATGAGAAGCAATGCCCCTTCATGTAGTGTCTCACCCATTTTACTGCACCCCGTACTTACTTTTCATCACATTCTGCAACAGGGATTAACCTCTCAAGGGAACCTCACAACTATTTTCCAATAAGACAGCTGTTTTTAGAAACCACATTTCCAAGGCTCCAAGCCCCCTTTCAATTTAAGCCATAACTATCTCCCAGATAACTAAGTGATCTCTCTTCTTCTCTCAACACCCAAAACAAAGAAAGTCAGGCATCAACCTCTCTTTGGGCTTTCACTCCTCTTTGGGTGGGACACTTCAACATGATAAGGAATTCTAAGGATCAACTAAGGGGATCAAAGCGACCACTAGTATGAGAAGTTTGATTTTTTTTATTTTTTATTTTTATTTAGGATTGCAGCTTTAGGGATGTTCCCTTGGACAATGGTAATTTTAGTTGTGTGGCTTCAAGAGATAGGCAGGCCTCTTCTTGTATTGATAGATTTCTGTTTACCAACATTTGGGAAGCTGTTTTTTCCAAATGTTGTGCAAGAAATTCTAGTTAGGCCTATCTCTCACCATTATCCAGTGCTTTTAGATTCCAATCATGTTCATTGGGGGTAGGACCCCATTTAGATTTAAGAATATCTGGTTGTCACACTGGGGTTTAGAGATGTCAAGGTTTAGTGGAGAGAGTGTCATCACTGTCATTTTCAGGTTAAGAGGGACGAAAAAATTGAAGAAAGGGTTTTAAATTTTTACTAAAGTCTTGTCCAAGACACTTAAGAGAGGTTTTGAGGGCTAGGTGACGATGGCTAATTTGACTTTATTAAAGATAGATAAATTTTAGATGCAACTTTGGTGGCTAACAAAGTGGTTGAGGATGTGAAAAAGATGGGTAAGAGGAGTGTGATTGTCAAACTAGATTCTTAAAAGGCTTGCGACATGGTGAAATTGAGGCTTTCTCAATAATGTCATGGGGAAAAAAAAGGGTTTCGGGCTAGTGTGTAGGAAATGGATAAAAGGGCACTTAAGTTCAACAACTATGACAATGATCGTCAACAAACATCCTAAGGGAGTGGTTTAGGGCTTTGAGGGTTAAAGGCAAGGGGATCCCTAGTTTCTGCTCTTGTTCATCCCAGTCGTTGATGGGTTTTGTAGATTGATTTTGCATGCTTAGGGTTTAGGGGATAAGGAATATTAGTTGGGAGGGAGGGTGTGGAGTTGTCCCATATTCAGTTTGATTACTAATGATACCATTTTTTACCCAAAGCATGTTGGGAAATTTCAAAAGGTCCATACTTTCTTAAGAATTTTTTTCAAAGATTTAGTGGTTGCAGATCAACATGTCCAAGAATAGGGTGGCTAGCACTAATTTGATCATGCCAACTTAAAGGGTTTCAAGGCTCTAGCTGGTTGTGGTTCATTAGCTTGGCCTTGTTGTATCTAGATCTTCTTTTAAGGGGTAACCCCATGTTTGTTACCTTTTGGGGCCCAATGATTGAGCGAGTGGGAAGAAAAGGGCTTACTAGTTGTAAGAGAGCCATTTTACTCTCATTAGTGTATTTCTCTTTCTAACATTCCCATATACATTTTTATCCTTTTTTAGAGTTCCCATAGGTGTGATAGGGTTCTTGGAGAGGCTTATGAGAGAAATGTGGGCGAACATGGAGGGGAACAAATTGTTGAATGCTGATTTAAAAAAATAATTAAATAAATAAAAGGAGGAAGAAGAAGAAGAAGAAGATGTTGTTATGCTGGAAAATTGTGTAATTTTTCGAAAATGAATAAAGCTTCACGCTAGTCAATCCCTGATGTGTGATCTGTACCTTTTGGGTATAGTTACTATAGTATTTAATGACTCGATTGCATGATAGATAGCCATCTTTGGCCAATCAATATACCCAAATGACCATTAAATGTCGATGTACCATTTGCTAGCCCATTGAGCTATAAACGATAAGCCATATTGTTCTTCAGTCATTTAATCAGAAATTAACCTTGGATATTGGGAACTTTGCATGTGGTAATTCAATTGAGGTTTGAACGAGTGTCAAAGTGAAGGAGCATTAATACCCTCCCCTCGCGTAACCATACTCCTGAACCAAACTCTAACTATAGAGACCATGATTATCAATTCCGTGGACTTTAAATTAGCTTAGAGACCAATTAATTTGTAGTAATTAGATAAGCTAAACCAAGGTAAATAAAAATTTAGTGGCAACTCTATAAAACCTTAACAGAGCAAATAAAGACCAGCACAAATCATATTTGGATTGCCATCCCTGTCAAGACATCGGATCCCCAATTTGCACATGTTGACAATAATGATAGCAGGATGTGGTTTTGCAAGGATATTTGGGTGGGAGGGGTTTCGTTGGAGTTGTTGGTGCCTCGTCTTTTTGTTTATCCAGTATTTATAATGCACCAATCATAACGTTTTTTTTTCTTTTAAGAGGGCGCTCTCTTTCTTTAGAATTCGACTTATTTAGGAGTCCTAATGAAAGAGAGGTTGATGAGCTTACTTCTTTACTAAGTGCATTGGATTCTTTTGTTCCCCAAACAAGCAAATGATCAGATTTGGCTAGGGATTATTCACGTTATTCTTCTTGTAAGGCTTTCTTCACTCATCTTTTGAAACTATCAACCTTTAGTTCTTTTCCTCTATATCATGTCATTTGGAAGGCTAAGGTTCCTTTTTAAGTGTTAGGCTTTCATTTAAACCCTAACTCTTACGAATTAATATGAATGACCTGTTAAGGAGACCCTACAAGGCACCCAACACACATTTTTGTATGTTGTGTTGTGAATTCAAGAGACTAATTTTGCACCTTTTTCTTCATTATTCAATGGCGAGACAACTTTGAAATGCTCTTTTCTATTGTTTTGGTGGAGCATGAGTGGCTACACAAAATGCACATGATTTCTTGATAGTGAGATTCCAAGGCTTCAAGTAAAGTAGAAGAGGGCGAGCTTCATAGACTTGTGCAGTGTATCCAATCTTTTGGACTCTAAGGCCCATGAAGAACGTAAACAATTTATCATGCAACTTCTCCACATTTGCAGTGGGACAAAGATATAGAGTTAACTTTCTTGCTTCTTTCTAGGCACGCTACATTTCTTAGAGATTGCCTAATTCTCCATCTACTGTACTTATGTTTAGTGTTATTTAATGGAATTCTTTATTATAAAAAGATGTTGAAAAATTAGGCAATTAATTTTCCAAAGCACAACACAAAAGCAAGGGTAAGGTTGGGAACACTATGACGACTCTCCCCCTTCCCCCTCAAAGCGGGGAGCCTTGGGGCCTGGGAATGCCCATTGCCCACAACATAGAACAAAATAGATGTCTAATTCATGCATACTGTAGCTTGTGAAGGTGCACTTTCTCATAAGCTTTGCAGAAATAATCGCACAAATTGGCGGAAAATGATTCATGTAGTCGACCCCCACCTAGTGGGATTTAAGGCTTGGTTTGTTATTGTTGTTGTTGTTGTTATTGTTGGAAATAGTGGATCCAATGGGGAGTGGAAGGTTGTTGTTGCTCCTTTCCCACCAATTTTACATTTTTGCATCTCCACGACATTTTTTCTTGGGTACATTGAAAGGCCTATTGAGATAGGGCAGCGCCATGAGAGAAGTATATCCGCCTTCCCTAACTTTTGGATTCCCTCAACTTAGGGAACAAATACTCTTGAATGTGATCATAAGGTAAGAATGTAATTTGTGTTGTTTAAAAAGAAGTTTGACATATTTTTTTATTTTTTATTTTATATTGTATTGAAACATGCTGGCTTCCAATCCACAAAAAATATTATTTACTAACACTTCAATCAACTCATTTTCAATACACTCTAATGATATTGCAATGAACTAGGATAGAACAAATGAAAAATCAACATTTATTCCCAAAAAAAAATTCAAATGTTCATCTTTTTTTCTTTTTTTTGTTTAATCTGAAAGTTTGAACGTAAAAAAATTTGCTCTAACATTTAGATCTTTTACATTTGATAACATGTTTGATATATACTTCCAAGCAATTTCTCTCTTAATGAACTTGGGTTTTATTTTATTTCCATTTATTAATGTATAGGTATTTTTACCCACACAAAGAACATAGATTCGCTCCTTGTCCAATCCATCTATTCCTTTTTTGGGATGCAATAATTTTTATTTATTTTTTCTCAAATTTTTAGGTGTTAAATCAACAATTTCATAGGGTTAGAATGTTGTCAAAATGTTGAAAAAAGAAATTTTATTTCATTAAGTA
Organism: Malania oleifera; assembly: GCF_029873635.1. Lineage (NCBI taxonomy): Eukaryota > Viridiplantae > Streptophyta > Magnoliopsida > Santalales > Ximeniaceae > Malania > Malania oleifera. The sequence goes on from NC_080418.1 coordinate 14,754,779, forward strand.
GAAGTATTAGAGTTAGAAATATATTTAAAATTATCTACCATATATAATCATATTTATAATTTTAAGTAAAATTTAAAACTATTTTTTTCTAATTTAAAAAACTTATGCCTTAGCTCCAAATAACATCCTGGTGAACTCATCACATTGCAAATAAAACGCAAGGATTAAAAGTATGAAAGTTTGAGCACTATATGCTTTTCATTGAAACAGTGCACCGACTCCCCCTCGCACCCTCACCCCACACCCCACAAACACACAAATCCTGGTTACTCTGCTGCTTCGCGGAATCTCAATCATACTGCTTCCCGCCTTCCCGTTTCTATAGAGCATTTCCACCGCTTAAATGAGTTTCTAGACAGTACAAATTCAATTTCTTATCTTCATTTTTTTATACGGATAACATATAGACCTACTATGAATTGATTTAGTTTTTGTGAAAGACCTCAACTTGATTATCTGATGAACAATAGTAAAATAGGCAACCAATGGGTAGAACAAATCTGCAACACCATGTAATAGTCATGCCTAAAACACAAACAATTTCTTCTTTCAACTGCACTTTTACCAAAATTAGCATCGGCAATTGAAATAAGAAAAGAGGACGATTCTAATTTTATAAGTAAAGGACAAATTTTCCAAAATTAAAAAGAGTAAAATCTTGAAAGTGATGCGATGATGCGAAGAGTGAGCAATGGGTGAGTAGAGCACCTTGTCGAACTACTGCGATATAGACTCCCCAAATGAACAACATATTGAAGAAAACAAAAGCTGAAGCTGATGCAGAGACCCCAAGAAGCCGCCTGCAGAATCTCCCAAACCCAGCAACTACAAGCAACACTAGAGCTGCACACACGGCCCGCCCCTTCAGTTTCGAACTCACAAATCAAAAACCAATAGAGAGAGAGAGAGAGAGAGAGAGAGAGAGAGAGAGAGAGAGAGAGAGCACCTGAGAGTGGGAGGAGAGTAAGAAGAGATGAGGGAGCGGAAAAGCGAAGGATCATCGAAAGGGTAAAATGAGTGATGATGACGAAGAAGCATGAGATCATACAACGACCTAACAGCTCTGATGAAACTTTCCTGTTCATATGAAAATCAAACCCTAGCATTTCCGCCCCTACAATTCAACATGAAAGACTGAAGTCTCCGCTGCAGGTTTCACCACAACGAGCTTTCGGCTGTGCCGCTGGCCCGCTGTGGACTGGAGAGAGAGAGAGAGAGAGAGAGAGAGAGCTGTTTCTTGCATTTTCAGGAGAGAACTGAGAAAGGGCGCACTTGGGCTTGGGCCTCAGTTTTTGAAGGGAATATTGGGCCTAAGATTGGGTTGGACTAGGACTTATGATTGTATTAGTGGGCTCCCAATTGGCTGAAAATCCATGATTGTATAACATTTGCAATTATAATAGGATAATGATACTAAAAACATTGGTCTTCCTTCTATCGTTTTTATGTTATTATTTTCATTAAATTTATTTTTTTTAAATAGTTTATATGTCTTTTTCAAATAAAAATTTGAATAGGTTCAAAGAAAAAATTTATATTTTTAAAATTTTTTAAGAGTTAAAAATTAGTTAATGAAAAAATTGTTATGGACTATGGGGCCTTGTAGCCAACATCAAGGTGATCGAAATATATTTTTAAAGAATCACAAACATATTCATACCATAATAAATAGCATTTCACCTATGCAAATAGATATTAAAGTAGGAGTCTTAAAAGTTACATAAAAATATAAAAATTGTGGTGATAATCCAACACTATGGTCTTATGGATACCAAATTTAGATTTGTAATTGTAAAATTTCAATATAGGACTAATGTTTATGTAATGCTTGAAATATGCACTTGGAAATAGGTTTTAATATTTATGTAATGCTTGAAGTAGTGGATTTGGCAGTGGTAAGACATTTTTAAGATGGTGAAATAAAATTATCTAGATAGTGATAAGACCATTCATCAAATCAAAGTTCAAATATAATTATTTTCACAATAATAATATAAAGTGTCCTCAATTCTGCTTTAGTTATGGAAGTGTATTCATATTCAGCTTCTAGCAAATGACACAAGAGGTCAGGCAAATATATATAGGTGCTAGTGTTTGTTCAACCTCCATTTAAAGACAAAGGAGAGGACAAGTAAAACTCCAAGCAATAAGAATGTTGTCATAACATCGATAGGGTAAAGAACTTAACTAATATAATATATATTTCATTATTAAAATGGGTTTAACCCTACAAGATTTCATCCCGTATAGAATTATAAGGGCTATTCAGGAAGTCTTGTGATGAAATTTAATAAAAATTGGCACGCAAGTAAGGGCATAGGATCTAGTCTTTATGCCTAGGTTGCTCATGCTGATTACTACAATTTTACAAGGATTATTGGATATCATCTTTGGAATACTAGAGACCTTAAAATGACATATGATAACATTATATCAGAAAAAGATCAAAAGACAAATAAAACTTTTAACTAACCTAGCATAAGTAATTGAGGATATGAACAAAGAAATGAAAGAAATACAATTCAATTCAATAACACTTATATATCCCTCTACAACCTATTTGAAGAGAAAGATAAACTTTATCTAACTTATAACAAAGGTCTGTTTTGTTATGGAGTACATCAAGTTATGAGTTTGTTTTGTTATCAATAATACGTACAAAATATTATAAGAAACCATATCTTGCATGGTTGCAATTTTTGTAAAACTAAGAACACAAACATAGCATTCAATGTTCTATCGAAATTTTCGTAAATGCATTTGAATTTGAATGGAACTAACTTGCTTTGCATATTCACTGTGCAAGAGGGAATTCATTAACTTTCTTCCTAAAAGGAACTGATGTGTGGGATGATCACTATTTGGGAAGAATTTATAGGAGGAAAAGCTGAGAACACACAACCATAAAAGGTTGGGGGACACCAAATGAAAACAATTGGGATAAATGAGTTTAATGCCAACATATTCATAATTCGTTTGCACTCCTGAAATGGATTACAAATTAATTATCTTTACTCTCACTCCTGTTTAGGTATTTAAATGAACCTAACAACTTTCTAATATAGGTCCAAGTCAAGTTCATAATCGAGTGCAAAGCAAGTAAAAGAGCATGTGATTGTGAACCTAAATAAGAGTAATCGAGATGAAATATATATATATATATATATATATATATATATATATATATATATATATATTCTGGTTTATTCCCAATCAATTTTAATTTATAAATGTACATTGTTTCTACACTTTTTTCCTTTTAAAAAATAAACACAAGGCATTAATATCAATGACACAACTTCTCTCAAGCGTTTAATAAAATACCCTACATGCAATTCTTCATTTCGACAAATATGGTAAAAATGGTTGAATAATGAGGATCTTCAAAATAGAACCAAATTTAAAAATAAAAATAAAAAATACACACACACACACACACACACATTTTAAGTAGTCGTGGCCAAAAAGATGAAATTTCTAACAAAATAATTTGTTTGGAACATTTTTTTTTTTGTTTTAAAAAAAAAAAAAAAAAAAAACACAAGGCATTAATGTCAATCAGACAACTTCTAACTAGCATTTAATCAAATGCCCTACAAACACTTCTTCCGATAAATATAGCAAAGATGGTTTAATAACGAGGGTCTTCAAAATAGAAGCATTTTGCCTTCCAACAAAACCAAATAAAACAAGAAAAGCCATTTCTAAGTAGTCATAGCCAAAAAGATGAAATTTCTAATAGATAATTTTTCGAGCACACTTTTTTGCTTTAAACAATTAAAAAAAAAAAAAAAAACCAACACACACACACACACACAAGTCATTAATATAGAAAATGCAGGACACTTTCATTGATGTAGAGATGTCCTATATATGGGACTTATACAAGGTATAGTTTGTTACAAATTCAAATACAAATTAAAAAGTATTTAAATATTAAATTAGAGAGATTCTAGACTATCAAATTCAAACACAATTCAAAATTATTTAAATACTAAATCAATAAGATTCTAAACTATCAAATACAAACAGATATTCAAGTAATACAATCTGAAAAAATCCCAGATCGCCGCATACAATCGAATATTTGCAAATCTTCAACTGTTAGGATTCTCAACAAATTTCCTTAATATGCTCCCGCGAGATAGGCATGTCATCAGTTAAGACAAACTTGGAGCATAGAGAGTGAAATTTGTGATGGGATAGAGCCTTAGTTAAGAGATCGGCAAGTTGATTGTGGGTGATACATGAGAGACTTGCAGCAAACCTTTTGTAACCAGATCACGAACAAAATGAAGATCAATAGTGATATGCTTCATTGGTGAATGTATAATAGGGTTAAAACTCAACTGGAAAGCATCAATATTATCACAAAACAGATGTGGGGGCTTAGGAATCGAAATACCAAGCTCTAAAAACAACGAGTGAATCTAAACAAGCTTGGAGGTGGCTAAAGCAAGAGTTCAATATACCGCTTCAGTGGAGGAATGAGCCACAGCACCCTTCTTGCACATGCTCCATGAAATAGGACAATCACCCAGAAAAATAAGATAGACAGAGGTGGAGGATCTGATATCCCTATCATCGGCCCAATCAACATCCAAAAACCCTTGAAGAGTGAGATTCCTAGTGTGCTTGAGGAGGATGCTATGATGAAGAGTACCTTTCAAGTACTGCAAAATACACTTGGCAACGGTCCAATGGAGTTGAGATGGTTTATGCATAAACTGGGCCAGCTTATTGACTAGGAAGGTAATGTCCGGCCGAGTTAGAGAGAGATATTGAAGAGCTCCTAAAACTCAACAAAATTCAGTAAGATCAGCAGGAGAAGAGCCATCGTGGTGTTGAAGAAGATCCTTTGTGGCAAGTGGAGTCATCACTGCCTTAGCACCATCCATCTTAGTGCGAGAAAGGAGATCCAGAATACACTTTTCTTGGGAGAGGAACAGTCCATAGGGAACTGAAATCACCTCAACACCAAGAAATTAATGCAAGGGACCAAGATCCTATAGAGAAAATCGATGACCGAACTGTTGAACAACCTTAGAAATGGCAGCAAAGTTACTCCCAGTGATTAAGATATCATCAACATATACCAAAAAAATAAGAGTAACATCAGTACTCATGTAGATAAACAGAGAAGAATCGGATTTGGACTGCTGAAAATCTAGTTGAAGAAGACAAGCACTTAGTTCTTGATACCAAGCACGAGGTACTTGTTTCAATCCATACAAATACCACTTTAACCTGCAAACATAAGAAGGCAAATTAGGATCAACAAAACCCAGAGGTTGAACCATGAATACATCCTCCTGAAGGCGGCCATGGAGAAATGCATGATTAACATCCAGCTGGCGAAGAGGCCAATTTTTCTAAAAAACAATGGAGAGGATAGCCCGAATAGTTACCGACTTCAAAACAAGGTTGAACGTCTCATTATAGTCAAATCCAGGCCGTTGATGAAAACTTTTGGCCACTAACCAGGTTTTATAACAAGAAATACTACCATCAGGATTACGTTTGATACAGAAAACCCATTTGTAGCCAATGGATTTGATTTTAAAGCGCAGTGGAACCAGCTCCCATGTACCATGTTTAACCAACACGGTGAACTCTTCAGACATAGCATGCCACCACTTGGGGTCTTTCAAGACTTAAGACACACATGTGGGCTCAATAGGTTAAGGAAGAAGGTGTCGAGTGGCAAGGTAAAGTGGTTTGGGTCTATGAATATTATTCATAGATCGGGTAGTCATACCATAAGTACGGGTGGACCGGGCCAAAGATGCAGGTATGGTGGATGAGGGTATTACCTCTGGCGGAGAAGGTGTAGGGAGAGTGATGAAGTCAGTGTTGACTTTTTGAGTCTAATCCTTGTTTTGAGTATGACAAACCACAGTATCTCATTTGTATGCTTTGAGTATTTGAACAGGTGTATGTTTCAGTAAGCACAGATGATGATGCAATTTGGAAGCCATAAGAGCACCTAAATGAACATACCTCGACGTATTCCATAGAATTACAAAGGAACAGAAGACTGAAGATTTTATATGTTTTTCAGTTGTAATAATTATTTAGGTTTAATTGTGCATGCATTCCTCATGATTTAATTTGAAGCTCAATTAATGACCTTAGACTAACCCTAGGATGCATGTTTTTCAAGAAAATATTCATATACACTTGACCTAGGTTGGATCTACATTTTAGAAGGTTAATAGGGTTGAAAAACAGGGCACTCGTTCACTAGTGACTGGCCTCATCAACGAGCAAATATCGAGACCCTAATTTTCTTAGACAAGCCACTTGTCGACTAATCCCTTGGTGCAAGTGAAGGACACTCGTCGACTAATGTGTCCACTCATCGACCAGTCTGTCAGGCATAACCGATGCTTCAGCGCTCAACAATTAGATTTTTCTTTAATAAAATATCTTTTAATGATCCAATGGGTAGAAAACGACTTTATGCCTAAAGTTCTTATAAATACTAACCCTAAAACTTATTTTAATCTCTCTTGCCTACATTCCCTTGTGCTAAAATCATTGTTGGGCATTCACTTAGTCTTTCTTCAAGATCCAAGAGCATTCACTCGCATCATTTTGCAAAGCTATATTGATCTTGAGGTTTGGTAAACAAGTTTTTGTTTTACGCATTCAAATCTTATTTTTCTACTCTCCTACTTATTTTATTTGAAATATTTCTTAGGAGCAAAAACCCTAGTTTTTCATATATCCATTGTTTGAAAAATATTTTGGGAAAAAAGTTTATACTAGGGCTTGAATCTTTGAAGTATTCACTTTCATATTTTTATTCAAAGATTATATTCTCTCATCTTTGCAAAACCTATTTGAAAGCAAACCCTAGAATCTCCAACACTCATATTTTTTAGAAATCATTTTTGGAGAAATATTGAATAGGGTTAAGATCTTTGAAGCAATATATATATTCATACACAGATCATATATTTTTATTGCAAACACCTCATTAGGAAACACACATATTATCTCTTGAGCTTCAAGTTATATCATGTGAGAGTATTTAGGATTTCATTGTATTCAATAGCTAATTGGGAAGCATCTGAGTGTATTCAAAATAATCTTTCGTCACTTGTATTAACGATTCGGATTGTGAACCGGAAGGAGGAAACTATGCCTCTTGTAAGCAGCATATTGTAAGGAGGTAACTATGCCTCTTGTAAGTAACAGATTGTAACGAGAAGTTCCGTCCCAGGTTAAGGAGCGATATAGTGGAATCCTTGGGTTGCTTGCCCAAGGCGAGGACATAGGTCGGGTTGGCCGAACCTCATAAAATCTGGAGTTTGCATTTCTCTTTCCCTTATCTCATTTTATTTTCGCTTGTGTTTGATTATTTATTTAATATTTACCTATTGTGTATGTTTTAAGTACCTCCTGCACTTGAGATTGATTGGGTACTACTGAATTGTTTGAGATATCCATAGCTTGAATTTATTAGGTTGTGTAAAATTGAAATTTGTGTATCTCAAAACTTGTGCTTGTATAGTTGGGTTTTCAAATTTAGGATTAAAAGAATTAAATATTTTTAAATACCCAATTCACCCCCCCTCTTGGGATTACACCTAAAATAAAATTTGGTATCAAAGACTCATCGCATTTGACTTAACTATTTTTGTAAAAGATCACGATGGCTTACGTCAGTGTATCCTATTGACTTTACGAGTCTAATCCTATTTTGATAATGACAATTCACTTGATATTTTACCAGTGCATTTGAGATTTTGAATAAGGTCACGACTTAGCATGCACGGATGGTAAGCACGTTATGGAAACCACGAGGAACACAAAATACATACTACTTGGCTCAATCCATGGAAGCCGAAGAGCAGAAGGATAAAGACAATCCAGATTTTTAGTTGTAATTCGTATTAGGTTTGATTGTATTTGCATAACTCATAAGATACGATGTGAAACTCAAAATGACATATAAATTGACCTTAGGATGCATGTTTTTCATGACATATTCATATGCATTTGACCTAGTTTGAATCGGGCTGAATAACCTGCAGCTCATTGACGATTCCATTGGTCTCATCGACAAATGACTGAAGGCCTCTCGTCGACGAATGACTGAAGGCCACTCGTCATCGAACGCTCTACTCTCGTCGACGAGAAAATACCGAGACCATGAAAATCTCAAACAACCTAGTTGTCGACAAACCCCATGTTCTTGTCAATGAGCGACCGAAGGACATTCGTCGACTGGTACGGACATTCATCGACGAATTTGTGGCGCAAAACAGTGCTTCAACGCAGAAACGAATGGAAATTTTTTAATTAAATGATCCAACAATTGAAAATTGATCAAAGGGCGAGAATACTTATATATATATATATATACGAATTTTGCACAACCTTTGCACACCTTTTGCTAAGCTTTGCCTACTTTCAACGTATTCACATCAAGTTTGAGCATTCGTCAAAATTATCTTCAAGATCCAAGTGCTTACACTCATATCATCTTACGAAAAACTAGTTTGATCTTGAGGTTTGATTAAGTTTATTATTGAGCATTTAATCTTATTTTTATGAACTCATCTATTCCCGTATTCTTTTACTTAAAATCTTATATTAGGAGCAAGAACTCAAATTTCACATATATACTTGTTTGAAAAATATTTTGCAATATTCAAAAGCATATTTTTATTCAAAAGATTAATATTATTTCTGCAAAAGGTATTTGAAAACAAGAGCTTAAATATAACGAACTTCTCAGGCCTGTCAACGTTATATCGTGATTATATCTAGGCAATATAACGAACTCCTTAGGCCTACCAACGTTATATTATGATACACACGAATAACCACACAAAATGACCCATTCACACACATCAAAGTATTCATCACACATTAATCACAAGTAGCCAGTATTCGCAACTAATCTATGTTCACAAAAAGTTGTATCCACAATCAGCCAATATTCACATGCAGTCAGTATTTATCACCAATCAGTATTAACTGCAACCAGTATTCACAACTAGTTAAATTATGAAAGTTATATTCATGCCTCACATTTTTTCTCATATATGATATATAATCAAAAATCATTATTTTCCAAATGCCTAAACTATTCAGAAAATCACACCTATGTATATAATTTGTATAATCGAATTTCAAACTTAGTAGAACTTGCTATAATTAATTTCCCTTACCTGCTTTCTAAAGAAATCACCCGAAATAAACAAGAAACTTGAAACCCTAGGTTCCAAACTCGTCGATGAATGGGAACCGACGAACTACAACACGAACCTTACGTTCGAGAGAGATCATGAACCCCCGAATAGGCTTAGAAATGCTTGCAATGCACAAACCCTCCCCCCCCCCCCCCCCAAAGACCCGAAACCCTAGCTAAGAGAGAGGAGGAGAAGCTAATTTTCTAAAAAAAAAATGAACTAGGATCTATTTATAAGTATTTTGTCCCCGAAGAAAATCGTTGACGGTTTTCCTACACTTGACAAAACCGTCGATGGTTTGGTTCTTATAATGCCCACTGAAGATATCCTCAAACCGTCGACGGTTTGGTGCTTAACCAAACCATCTTCTTCTTTTTTACTTTTTTTTTTCCTTTCCTTTATTTATTTCCTTTTTCTTCTATTCATTTTTATTTTATTTTTTGGGTTCGGATTACTGCAATATCATTCCAACTAGAGACAAAATGAGGCATCAAAGAACTAAACCACATCTTCGCTTTATCCTTCAAAGAGAAAGTAAATAAAAGAAATTTAGAAAATTCATCAGTTTTAGCTCTAGAAAAAAAAAAGTATTGCAAGTCAACTCAAAATCCATTAGTTGCTGATAAGGACACTCAGATTCCGTCCCATGGAATTGACGTATCAATGACGTCCTCCCATGCTTAATCATGAAATTAAGTGCGTTATTAGATAAAGTAGTGTAAGATGATGCAGTGGTGCATGTAAGCTGCAAAAAAATTCATAAGCGTGCGTGATGCAAGTGCAGCCATATTTTATTTTATTTTTTTCAAACCTTTTTTTTTTTCATAAAGAAAAGCAAAATAAAAGGGAAAAACACTAGTTTGAAACTAAATCTGACATTTCACGGCAACGGCACCAAAAACTGACTCACTCTAAAAATGAGCGGCGCAAAGGCTATCCCAAGTATGGGAGTTCAGTCATGTAATAATTAGTCCAAGAGTCAGATCGTCTTCTCAGGGAATGCAGTTTAATTTCAAATTTTGTGTAATCCCAAAAGAAATTAAGAAAAGAAAAAATTACTAAACATAGTCTAGATTCGATTTCTTGGATTTTTGAGATTTTTTTGACAAAATTAAAACAATGTGAAATTTAATTTATGAACCTAACACACACTAAATTAAAGACAAGAAATGGGAAATAGACACAAGAAAATAGATGGTAACAAAATTAACTACTAAAAAATAATCCTACATTTAATCATTCACGTAAGAAATAAATCTCACGTTTGAAACTTCGGACAAAAAGCCTAAAGACGATAACTTCACTACGTAACTGAAGCATGCAACCCTAAAAACCTCAGTCAAACACACAAAAAAAAAAAACTAAACTAAACTAAACTTTAACACAATCAATAACTTAAGTGACGATTAAACTAGATCCAACAAAAGAAATAAACTTGACTCTTTAACAACTTAAATAATAAATTAAAACACAATAAAAACTCGGACTTTAAATAAACTGAACTTAAGATAAATAGAAACTAACAAAATTTAAATCCTAAAGAAGATTTTTTTTTTAAGAGATCAACTCGTACTTTAACAATGAAAAATAATCCAACCAAAATTAACTCTAATAGTGATATTAAATAAGAAGAGAAAAAAATAAATTGACTTTAATAATAATAACCCAACAAAAATTTAAAAGTTCAAAACTTCAATTAAAATTCAACTGAAAATTAACAATAATGATTAACCAAGTATTTTAATGTAAGAAAAAAAACTAGAGAACAAGAGAAGAAGGAAAGATAGAGAGAGAGGGAGAGAGAGAGAGAGAGAAGACAAGTCATGGAGAAGTCTCCCTTGCTGCTATGCAGCGCCTCCTCCAGCCCCCCCCCCCCCCCCAAAAAAGGAAAAAGAAACCCTCCTCTTAATCCTAAAAAAATAATAAACTAAAAAACTCCTCTTTGTTGACTTTTCAAAATTGCTATACATTCAATGCCTTCCAAATTCTTGATTTTTCAAAATTTCCATAGAGGAGGAGAGGCCCAGTGGCTCCAGCGCCTCTTTGCATGGTCTCCCACGTGGTCATATCATGGCCTCACACATGGGCTTTTCCTTTTAATTCAAAAGCACATGGTCTATTATGCACTTTAAAGCCTAATTTTGACCTTTTTATAGTCTGTATCTCTCAAAACTTACAACTGAAAGTTGTAAAGAATTTTCATAACTTTTGAAATTATCATGAATCACCTCAATCGGAGTTTGGATGAGAAAGTTATGCTTAAATTACAAAACAATGTTGAAATAGTCCATAAAAAACAGCATATGGTAACTTCACGTATGATTTCGACCTTGATACAGTCAATATTTCTTAAAACACAAAACATGAAAGTTGTAGAACATTTTTTTAGATTTCTAAAGCATCTTAAATCATTTAAATCGGAGGTCCGATAAGAGAGTTATGCCTAAATTACGAAACAGTGTCGGAACTGTCCATAATCGCCCAATTAGCTTCGTTTTGCGCTCAACGCCTCTATTTGCATCATTTTATTCTTTATCTCCATGAACCCCACATACGCAACTCTTTCAATGAAAAGCTACGGCCCTCACGTGCACGGTTCACTTTGCATGCATAGCCCGATTTCTCTCGCGCATGACTCACGTACATTTTAATTTCAACTTTATTATCCAAAAAAATATCTTATAATAATAAGATACCAAAAATCCATAATTATCGAATAAAAATCCAAATATTATAAATTAAGCTCACTATTAAAATATTGAACATAATTTGGCATTTAAGTAAAATTATAATCTTTAATGCATGAATTTAAACGCCTAATTAAGCAATTTTGACGCGTAATTATATTACACAAATCAAAGGTGAGTACATAAAAGGTAATAGAACTAAACATATTTCACCAAAATTCTTTTATACTCATGAACTTCTGAAGAAAGAAGATGTTGACATTTGCAATATCCGTTTAAGTGACAACTCAACATATCTATTTACAAAAGCATTGTCAACTTCAATTTTCAAAAAACATGTACATAACATTGGCATGCTACAACTTAAGGATATTTCTAAATTGATTGTATTTTTTAGGAGAAGTATGAATACCTCTTTTTCCTTCGTTAAGGTTTTGTCCCACAGAATTTTCCTTAGCAAAGGTTTTAACGAGAGATATTCATAATCTATAGTCATCAAAGGGAAAGTATTGTAAAACGTGTATATTATACATGTGAATAACTATCTTGAAAATAGGTTATAACTTTTGGTATGTCATATAATAATAGTTCATTATGGAATTGACATTTGGGATACCAATATAATCTTTGCTTATATAAGGACATGTTTTACAACCAAAATAAAGATAAAAAGATGATTAACAACATCTAGTTTCTGAAGAGTTAGACTGCTAAATTTCTATAGTTTTAAATTTCTTTTCTTTAATTTTTCAATAATTATCTCTTTATTTCATTTACAACATTTTTTTTTCTTTTTTAGTTTTTTTTATAAGAGGCTCACGCTAAGTTTAGGGTATATAATGAAAGAAAATTTATCACTCATCTCATACTCACTATAATGAAAGAAAATTTATCACTCATCTCATACTCACTTTCATATCTCCGGAAATTCAAACTTGAAAATTTTAACATAAAAATCTCAAAAAATTTATATAGTGAGAGAATGCATGATTTATGTCTTATAAAAACGAAATATACCATATCAAATAAAAATTAAGTAAAAATTAAAATATAATACTTTGCCAAAATAGAAACTAAAAATGTTAATAATATATATAAAGTCATAGTTCACACCCGATTAAAGCTTGCATGTAACTTATGAATTCAATCATATACTATAAATGCTATTAAAAGAGTTTGACACAACCTTAATCAAATTGAGTCTATTATAATCTCATAGAAGATAAAAATGAGTCTATACTTAAATTTGTATGTATTGTATCGCGTAAAGATTATAAAACTAGATCAATTTAAAATGTAAATAATTTATTTGGGTTTGGATCGAAATTATAATCTCATGCTTGGACCCAAAAAAAAAAAGAATTAGATTGGATAGTCGATAGTGAATGCAAAATTTATAAGATTTATATAAATTATAAAATAAATTTTGATGAATTGTTACACAAAAAATGTTGGACTGTGAAGTATTCATGTTGAAAATAAGGGGTATGCGCCGAATTAACCGAAATAGCCGATCACATTTGATCGATTTGGTTTTATATTTCAGTAAAATTGGTTATTTGGTTTTTGGTTCGGTTTTGGAGAAATTATATTTTAATACAAATTATATGATTTATAATTAGAGTTTCGTACTTATTATATAATTAATAATTAAATATTAATAGCATACAATCATATATTTTTTTTCATAATTAATTATAATTTGATTCAATTAAATTTAGTTAACCAAATTAACTGAAAATTGGATTCAGTTGGATAAGATTCGAATAAGAAGGATAATCCGATCGGTTGGGTTATGATAAATAATTAATCAATCTTTTTTGATTAATTTAATTATTAATTGCAGCTTGGCTTCTTGCCCATTTTGATGGGGGCATTCAATGAGACTTGAGACGGCGATCAATATCTTTATTTGTAGGTAGCCCATGTGCCCTATCTTTCTCCATTCCTATTGCCCTTTTTTGGGCTAAGGCAAACAAGCCGGCAAAGAAAATGACCTTTCCACACTTTTCCACAATTTGGCGTTAACAAATATCTTCCACATCAGAATTTAAAAATGTAGGTCCAGAAACCAAACGAGAGATAAGGTTTCATGCTTTGACTTTGAGAAGACCCATTAATTCAAGGGCATCTCAGTCATTTTATTCATTTTTTAAAAAATATTTTTCAAAAAAACAAAAGACAATTAATTTACTCTTCATCGTTCTTTAAACATTTTAAAATAAATAATAAAAAATTATAATTGAATACATCTCAAAAGTTGTCTTTTACCTTTCTTCTCTGGTTTGGTCATTTAAAAATTACAATCATTATAGTGTAGAATTTTAATGTTTAAAGTCTCAAAATTATGAGAGTAAAAAACTTTTTGAATAATGAATTAACTCATTTATGTTGTATAATTCAAGTTTGGTGTGTCTTTTTAACAACCGAAAAAGTTGCCTTGATAATTAATTGTCAATTGAGATTTTTCAAAAAGAACGAGATTGCGGATGAATGAGTTAGTCAAGTCAACTAAATAGAAACTAAATTCCTCTTTTTATAGGTTTGGGGGTGGGATTGTGGTTATAAACTTATGATGGCAAAAAAAGGAGTGAGTTCTTTTAAAATGTTTTACAGTGCATTTATATATTACTTTTTGTCATTTTGTTAATTATTTAGGTCAATCGTTTTCATACTTTCACAATATCAATCCTTCATAATTCTAATTTATCAATTCCGTAAACCATCTTTTTTGTAGTATTCAAACCAATGTCCTTCGAAAATCATATAAGAAAAAGGAAAAACTAAGAAAGTTGACCTAAATTTGCGGAACAATATGTTTAATTTTAAAGAATTTCAATATTTTCTTAGGGCACCATATGGTGTTTGTTCTTTTTTATTATTATTATTTTACCTATAAGACGAGTGCTTGGATATTTATTGGATTTTATTGAATACAAACTATGCCTAGAGCGTTGACTTCTTATGTAACGACCTACTTAATTTACTACATAATTACTCACATTAAATACTCTGATGCCAATAACTAATGATATAGCGAAGTCGACCCGAACTCATGGGTAACGGGAACACACCTGTCATACACAGCGGACACCTAAGCAGCGGTTAAAATAAAATTCATCCATAATAATAGTACCAGAGCTATTCACAATCCACAAAATTTTCGTAAAAGTATATATACAATCCCCAAAGACACCAAAAGATAAAACTAGGAATTTTGAGAGCTGGCAAGTTAGAGAGAGAAGCTCTCACCTCTCTCTAGGGAGAGGCGCTTGCCCGTGGAGTGTGTGTTGTGCTTGTGTGATTCCCACTTGTTCTTGGTGTTTTTAGTGTTGTTGGATTGAATCATAGGTGGATTAGAACTTGTTTTTGCTTCGGTTTGAATGCTAGTTCTAATTACATCTCGGTTTTGAGACATTGGGGTGGATTATTGGGATGTGGTGGGTCAGATCTCTGGTTTCCCGCCTGATACGATTTTGAACCTCCTAGGCTGATGACTGGGTGTTCGAAAGCTGGGTTCAGGTTGCCATGGGCAACAAGGAGGGGAGGAAGGAAATGATCGAGGATGCCCTCAGATTCATTGTGGCAAAAGGAGGTAGGAGGGGTCAATGGGCTAGAAAGAAAGATTCTGAGATAATAGCAGAATACAAGAGGCTCGAGGAAGAAGCTAAGAAAAGATTCATGGAGTCCCGTGGGTCTTTACCAGCTACAACACTTATAGACAAGCTTCAACCTCATGGAGAGATGCATGCAAGTCCATTAGAGGGCTGGAAGAATCCTGAAATGACTGCTGGAGTGGTTCAATCTACTCCGATGGTATTGAGTGAGGATATTATGGAATCCCTTGGTCTGGTTGGGAGTGAGGAGTTAGCAGAGAGATGCTCGAATGGAAATGAAAGTGTCAAGAAACAACTCTGGGATGATACAGTGGAAGATGATTTTGTTAGCGAGGGATTGAAGAAGGAAAATGCAAAGGAAAAGTTTCAGAATGAAAGAACGATAGTAAGGAACAATAAGAGAGTTCCTTGGTCTGAACTCTTCGTAAATAATAGGAAACCTAGCTGTTGTACTGCCATTCCTGCTTTCCACTCTAATGGTAGTGGTGCTAGATTGGAGGCAAGTGACCTAACAAACCCAAATGAGTCGTATCAGAAGTGCCTCGTAGGGTGTTTTGTTGGAAATTTCCCTGGCAGGGATGCACTTAGAACTATGGTGAATTCCTGGAAAGTTAAGATGAATTACATTAAACATGAGGATGGATGGGTGGTGTTCAAATTCCAGGATAATGATGAACTGGAAGATGTCTTGCAAAAGGCACCATATGTGACTCGTGGCAGGACACTATACATGAGATGCCCAAATACTTCTAGTTTGGCCACGAACATAGATCCACTCTGCCAGTGTGGGTGCAGCTCAAAAATTTGCCAATCGAGATGCGGAATCCAATGGCTCTGGGTAGGATTGCTTCGGAACTAGGGAACCCTATCTGTGCAGATAAGTTATCCATGATGCAGGCGAGAATATCATATGCAAGAGTACTTGTGGAGGTAAATGTGGCCGGGGAAATCAAAGATTCAGTCAGAGTTTTCCTACCAAATAATGAAGAAATGGTTCAAGAAGTTGTTTATGAGAATTTGCCCAGTTTCTGTACCCAATGTAAGTATGTGGGTCACACTGTTAGTCACTGTTGTCTCAGGAAAAGGAAGATGGAAGATGGGAAGACTATCGATAAGGAAAAATCCAAGCCAATGCCAGGAAAAATGAATAGAAACTTGCAAAAGAACAAACAGGAGCAAGTGGATAAGGGGAAAGGAATAGTGGTTTCTACTGAATGCATAGATGAGTCCTCAGGTATGCAATTGTCCAAGCAAGGTGTGGTTGTGATGCCTGACCCCATCTGTGATGTTGCCCCAGACCAGGGGGACAGTATGAAAGGAAATCTAAATGCAGGAATAAATGGAAATTCTAGGAGCTTTGGGAGTTTTTTTGGGGACCTATTCCCGAAAGTAGAAGCAAGGTTGGGAATTGAGGGTTCAAAGAAGGACATTGTGGGGTGTGAATTTTATCCTGAAAAGGATGCTTTGGCCCCGGAAGTTACAGCTATTGTAGGTTTTGGAAATAGTGGGTTACAAGAGGCTGGGGGTTCTGATTCGAGTAGGCTCCAGTGTCCTGATCCATGCCTGCTTGAATCCCAGAATGTGGTATGTGGCTTAATTGCAGCTGGTGCTCCTAAAACCTGTGGTCAGGCTATCAATGGAGTGAAGGATGGATCCAATATGGCAAAAAATAGGAGAAATGGGAAGAAAGGTGGTGCATCTAGCCAACAGAATAAAAAAAGGGGGTCATGGCCCCCTACATGCAAAATGAAGACTGGTGTTTGGAATATCAGAGGCCTCAACATGCCTCTGAAACAAAAAGGGGTCAAGGACCTCATTAGGAAAAATAATCTGGATTTAATGGGGATTTTAGAAACAAAGCTATCTTTGGAAAGTTTGGAAAAAATGATGAATAAGGTGTTCCTCTCATGGAACCAAGTCAATAATTTTGACCTTCATGAAGCTGGAAGAATCTTAATCCTTTGGAACCCACTCAAAGTGAAGCTGTAAGTCCACCATAAAAGTGAGCAAGCCATCCATTGCTTGTTAAATGTCAGGTAACCTCAAATGAATGCTTACTTAGTTTCATTTATGGTTTTAATACAATTGTTGCTAGAAGACCACTTTGGATGGATATTATCCACACTGGTTTTGGTATCTCTGGTCCTTGGATGCTAGTTGGGGATTTTAACTGTGTTCTAAATAATGAGGAGAAAAAGAATGGTGCAAGTGACAGCATACAGTATGGAGGATATCAGTGAGTGTTTTACTGTGGCTGGGCTGACTGATCTGAATCAACTGGGAGCTTTCTTACGTGGTCTAATGAGAGAGTCTGGAGTAAGCTTTACAAAGTCATGGTAAATCAGGCCTGGTACTTGAATGGTTGGCTGTCTCAGGTGCACTTCCAATTCCCTGGGAGTCTATCTGACCACTCAGTATCTCTGGTATCTCTATTTTCTTATTTGGAGGTGGGCAGGCTCCCCTTCAAATTCTTTAATATATGGACAATACATCCTGAGTTCCTGGAAAAAGTCAAAGAAGTGTGGCAGAGGTCTGATGATGGGTATAGACAATTTAGTTTTGTTAAGAAGCTTCAAGCCTTGAAGAAACCACTGAGATCTTTAAATGCTCTCCATTTCTCCCATATCTCTGTCTGGAGTGAAAAGGCAAATGCTGATCTGGTGGAAATTCAGAGTAAACTACATGATGACCCGACATGCCCTGATCTGCAAAAGGAATTGTACAGAAAGAAAGATGTTGCGGTAAGATTAGATAATGCTAACAAGTTGTTTCTTTCCCAAAAGGCAAAATATAAGTTTTTGAAACATTGTGATAGAAATTCCTCCTTCTTTCATGCCCTCCTGAGAAGGAACAAAGCTAGGAATCACATTTCTGCTGTAATGAAACAGGATGGTGAGTTCACAAAATCATATGTCCAGGTGGCTGATGAGTTCGTAAACTTTTACTCTCAGTTACTGGGTACTGAGGAGAGCTGTGTAAAGTCAAATGCTCAAGTGATAAAGATGGGAGCTGTTCTAAATGAAGCAAGAAGAAATGATATGGTATCCCCTATAACAGATGAGGAAATCAGAAGGCCTCTGTTTAGTATTGGAATGACAAAGCTCCTGGGCCTGATGGTTACTCTGCAGGGTTTTATAAGAAGTCTTGGAATATCATTGGTCATGATCTCTACCTAACAGTTAAGGAATTTTTCCAAAGTGGCAAATTATTAAAATAGATAAATCACACATCCATTGCCCTTATCCCTGAGTCCAACCATACATCCACAGTGAATGATTATCGTCCAATCTCTTGCTGTAATGTTCTATATAAAGTTATTGCCAAGCTGTTAGCTGGAAGGATTAAACCTTGCCTGGATGATTTGATAAACCTTGCCCAAGCTGCCTTTGTTAGAGGGAGGAATACGGTGGAAAATATCCACTTGGTGCAAGAACTGATTAGAGGCTACAAAAGGAAAAGGATATCCCCTAGATGTTTACTGAAAATTGATCTGAAAAAGGCATATGACTCTATCTCATGGTCTTTCTTGAGGGACATGATGGTGAACTTAAATTTCCCTAATCAAATGATTGCTTGGGACATAGAGTGTGTCACGACTACATCCTTCTCTATTTCACTTAATGGGATATTAAATGGATTTTTCAAAGGCAATAAAGGGCTTAGGTAGGGTGACCCTTTGTCTCCTTTGCTCTTTGTTATCTGTTTGGAGTACCTTTCCAGGCTCTTAAAGTCCCTAGAGGGCAATTTCATATTCAAGATCCACCCTAAATGTGAAGAACTAAAGATCACCCACCTGGTATTTGCTGATGACCTTATGTTGTTCTCAAAAGGTGATGCTATTTCAGTAAAATTTCTTATGGACTGTCTGAATGAGTTCTCTTAGTGCTCTGGACTTATAGCTAATAGTCTGAAATCCAACCTTTACCAGGCTGGTATGAAGCCACAGGTTTTGGAAGAAATTCTGAATCAAACAGGAATCAAAGAGGGCAAGTTTAATTTTAAATACCTGGGGGTACCACTACTGTCTTCCAAATTGAATGTTGTCCATTATAGGCCACTGGTTGATCGAATTGCTAGGTGGTTCAAGGGGTGGCCTGGCAACACTCTTACCTATGCTGGCAAATTAGAAATAATTAACTCGATTGTCCAAGGCTTTGAATGTTTCTGGCTTGCTATTTTCCCCATTCCACTGAATGTCCTAAACCAAGTAATTAAGCTTTGTAGAGTATTTTTGTGGGGTGGCAGGAGGAAGCCTTTGGTTGCCTGGAGTGAAGTCTGTAAACCAAAAGATGAAGGAGGTTTAGGAGTTTTTGACCTCAAGTCTTGGAACAGAGCACTTTTGATAAAAGCACTATGGAATATACAAGCTAAGAAGGATAGTCTTTGGACAAAATGGATTCACCAATGTTACTTGAAGGATACTGGAATCTGGTATGCTGCAACCAAAAAAGAAGACTCTCCCCTCTTCAAAAGATTAGTTGAAATTAAAGATCAACTTGTCCAAAAAGCTGGAAGTGTGGCTGCAGCTATTGAAAATATGCAAAGAATAGGGAATGAACCTCACATGTTTTATGATTTCTGGAGGGAGAAGAGTCATAAACTGCCTTGGATAAAATCTGTATGGCTGAATGGAATCACCCCGAAGTATGCTTTCTGTTTGTGGCTGGGTTGGAAAGGAAGACTTCCAACATGTGACAAGGTGTATGGTGATGGGATTGACCCTAGATGCACATTCTGTAATAGGGAAATGGAGACATTGGACCATATCTTCTTTGGCTCTAAATACTCGGTTGAAGTTTGGGATAATATAAGGAATTGGCTTGGAATTAAAAGGGCTATGACAACAATCAAGGCAACGGTTAAATGGCTACATAAAGAAGCAAAAGGATTTGGAGTGCACTCAGCTGGAAAGAAAATTGGATTGGCCACTACTATTTATCTCATTCGGCATTCTAGAAATAGGAAAAGATTTGAAAATCATGTAATTCCTCCTATAGATCTATGTAAAGTCATACAAAGACATATCTATAGGGTGGTGTTTGATAAATTTGATATGTTCTCAGCTTAAATTTTGTAATGCTTGGCTTATTAACTCTTTGAGTCAGTGAGGTTGGCTTTTGGGATTTGGCCCCCAGGTATGCCTAGGTTTTGATGTAGTTTCTTTGGTATCCTGGGTATGCCCAGTGTTGATGTATATATTCAGTTGATCAATATATTTACCCAATTGATCCAAAAAAAAGAAGAAGATAAAACTAGGATCATACATCAAAAACCAACTGACCCTAGTTCAAAACTCACCCTCCTAGCAGGGTAGTATAAACTGCCCCTAACGGTGCGGAGCTTGGTCCGCCTATCTGTTTGGGTTTCCTGAAATATTTTTAAGCTTGAGTGAGACACCTTTCGATAAGAGAAATAAACTAAATACAATCATGTAACAACATGAATATGTTTGTATTATAATAAATAAACAGTACGTGATACATGCCTGGTAAAAATTTGTAATATAACAACTGAGTAATGGATATGTAATCATAGGCATATTAAATCATACTAACATTCTCTTATTATAATATTGTCTGCTATAACTGATAATACTAAAATATACTCAGGATGGATAACTAGCTGATGTCATGTATCACCCCCTATGACGGGCTGTGCAGCCCGAAGGCGGGACCTGACAATGGCTGGCCAACCACTGCCAAGTCAAGCATGTCTGTAAGTACGATGGGCCCGCCTCACCCTAATCCGGACTGTCAAGGGGACGTCTACAACACTACACTGAAACCACATCAACTATATATCTCTCACCCCTTCTACTGGCAGGGGTGGTAGCACAAGTCTAAACTGAACTGAATAGCTACGATACCATGCCCTAAATACTGATCTAAACTACCATCCAGGTTCTGATAACATATAGTACATATATATATATACTGGTTTAACATGAAATTAGATTGATAACATTTCTCTGAATTTTGACATATCATAGTAAACATGGCCTCGCGCCGGATAAAGTACATAATTATGGCCTTGCGCTGAGCATTTCATACATACTAAACTGAATATATGTACTATTTATCATAAGTGCTAAAACCATAATTTCCTGTATTATCCATATTTTTCCTGAAAATAACTATAAACATGCTTTTTTTTGTAAATCTGACTTAGCATAATACAATATACGTGAAATAATATTCATGTCACACAAACTGAATAAAATCATGAATTTTGTTCTGAAATCACATTTCCTAACATTTTTACACTAAAAAAACATATTCCTATGTAACAACATTATTTTCCTAAATATACTCATACATAATACATGCTTTCTGAAAATTAATCTGCTAATAAATAATAATAATTTTCATGAAAAATTACTACTTTAGTTTTTTCCATTACCTGACTGCTGGAAAGGCCCAAAAATAACTAGCTCTGCACCCGCAGGGTTCTCAGCTCAACACCCTAAAAATAACATTTTTCCAAACAAAACTTCAGTATTTCTCTAAATACTTTTCTACAACTCCAGAAATACCAAATATTTATTAAAAAGTCCAGGAAAACCAACTTACCTTGAATTTGGGATGGTGTCCAAGTTGGCCCTACCAACGATCTACTCCAGCAGAATTGAAGAGAAACTTCCCAGGAGTAGCGTGGTGGCTTCGAATGATCAAACCGGCAAAGAACCGCCCGGATTTCTAAAGAGAAGGTGAAGAAACTATACAGGAGAGAGAGAGAGAGAACTGAGAGAAAAATATTTCTCTCGCAAAAAGGGTCATCTTGGCCTTTTATAGAATGCTTAGCCACGTGTCTTCATCGACGAGACCATAAAGGAATTTCGTCAATGAACACTTACCCTTTGTCAATGAATTTCAGGTCCGAAAACAGCCTTCTCGGTATTTTCTCGTCAACAAGACATGTGTCCCCATCAACGAGCCCAAGAAGCTCGTTCGTCGACGAACGTAGCGCTGAATTTCCTATTTCAATTTCTTTTCCTCTCCTCCTCCTATTATTTAATTAATATAATTCACCGGGTCTCTACATCTTAAAGGCAAATAGTTCGTTGAAATTCAAATTCTCAAGTGCAATAAATACTCTTCTTATGCACATTTGAATTTCAAATTTTGTTTATTACTTTTTAAAAATTTTCTTATTGAAAATAACAATTGGAGTTCAAATATTTCCCTTTTGTTTCGCAAAAAAAAAAAAATTGTTTCAAAATGTTACATATATAGAAACTCGTTCAATGATAAAGCATCCAAACGATGGAAAGGTTCTTTTTATTTTCTGCGATTTAAGCACAATAAAAATTTCCTTTGCTTAGATTCACATGGTGCATCGTAGTACAACTAGAGAATGATCTCCTCGTTGGTCAATTCAAGGGTCACAATCCAAAAATCTACCATTATAATGGACTTCCTAGTAGTGAGGACTCCTTTAACTTAAAATGCAATCATCGGTGAAAAAAAAAAAGAAAAAAAAAAGTGAACCTACATTTGTTTAGAAAGGAGGGAGGAGTTATTATGATTCCCTCGTACATGAGTTATTATGATTCCCTCGTATTGATCATGTTCTAAATCCACTATAAATGCTTCATTTCGCTAATGTCAATCAAAGTAACCATGATTCCTTCAACATGGAAGGTTATCTACTCAAATGGTAGGCTTAAGACCTTTGTAGATATGACACTTAGCATACATAGTCGGAGGTAGGAGCTTGACCCAAAGATATGCTCAATAGGAGGGGATAGAGGGAGCAACAATTGCTCCCTTTAGTTAGGCAAAGGATGAGACTCCTCCTCATTGGTAATGATTACTATGAAAGCACTTGACCTTTGCCTAATGCCTATTTATTGCCACGAGGGAGAAGATGACTTCTATTCTAGGGGGAGCAGTTAGAACTCACATGTGTTGGAACTTCCGTTCAAGGAGGAGCTATTGGAACTCACAAATGAGGGAGAGATTGTTGAGAATTCCACTTGTGAATTTGTCCCACAATTGAAAAAGTGAGTGGATGATGGATGCTTATATACATGGTTGAACTCAATACCCAATAGGCTTAAACTTTTGGGTCAAGTTGGTGCTCATCCATGTGTATTAAGCACGCCTATGGACTCCTCCAGTGTTAACATTTATGATAGTTGTATATTCACCATTTGAAGTTCTTTTCGCAATGAGTTCTCCATGAGCCTAGCTACATCCTCTTTTCCTTGGTGAATTATTTCCCTTTACATGGGTATTATTTAGTAAAGTTACTTTGTTCAAGCTCATTTCTTCTTTCCTTTTCTCTATGCTCTGTCCTTATAATTGAGTATAGTGTCTAAGAGCTCAAAAGTTGTATAGAAGCAAATGAAAGGGACTCAAGTATGCAAAGATTAACTAAAAAAAGTTAAGACCAAGATAAATAAGCAATAACAGCCTAGCATTCAACTTGGCCAGGTTCCAATCGGCATGCAATTGCTTTTCCCTAATTAGTTAATAAAAAGAAATAAGGAAAAAATTATAATCTTTCAAAACCCTTCTAAAAGGGTATTTTATTCTCCCTCTTTTTCTCCCTTTTTGGCTTTTGCAGTTAATTGAAAATGGCCAATTTAACCACTCCAACTCTTTCTTATCATTTGTTCTTTGTCAAAGAGATAGTTGTCATTCTAATCATAAATAGAAGAGACACCACCTTCTACATGAAATGCTTCATTGACTTAGCATAAAAATATCATTGCTTATAAAATATAGGGTGTTTCTTCAAGGGAAATAAAAAATGAAAGTACCTTAAGTCTAAAACGTCAAGGACCATGTTTCCTCATTAGTATAATGAAAACTATAATATTGGTTCCTCAATAGTTCATAAAGAGAAGAGAGGGAGGGATTTTGTTATTATTTAAAACTTCAACAAAAAGATTTAGAAGAGGGAACTTGAGTCGTACCCTTGGGCATCCTTATTGAAGCATATTGTCGAAGGTTGGTAATTGCAAACCCTTTGCAACATTCAAGTGGGCATAGAGAAAAGACTTTGGAATGTGGAATCTCCTAGTAGGCCTAGGGATTTAAAGTGATTGGTTCACTATAAGGCCCTCCAACTCATTAGTAGAGATCTCCTGTGCATCCATCGTGGCTTCATCCTCCTCGCTAGACCTAATAATAGGTTGATAAGAAAGTTCATTGACAGCAGCAAACAACGTGGATGAATAAGATTCTTCCAAGTAAGATTGAATTCATATTTTACAATGAAAGTAACAAAAAACATTTGGCTCGAAACAGAAAGTATTGGGAAAAAAGAAACAATAACAAACTCAAGGAAGCTATACGTAGGAAATATCTTCGAAGAATGGGCAAGAATATAGAAGTGAAAAAAGAATCATTTCCTACCTTTAATTAGTGTTCATAAATGATCAAATTAGGATGGACGAATATGAAAGTTTTTCACATTTATTCATCGCTTGTCCTATTTCATGAAATAACTATTTGATGTTTCAAAAGAAGACATCATTTTGTGTATATAGGTAATTTAATAGTTTCAATTTGTTTTTCTTGCCTACTTACTTAAAACACACATCTTTTATTTCATTTGCAAACAACACTAATCAAGTTGTGTCTGTGAGAGCACTGCTTAATTTCTAACACCCAAAAACACTCAAAAGAAAGTGAGAGCTAAGCATATATATTAGGTTTAAGGACATTAGACTGCAAAGATCTTGGTAAGGACTTTGGACTAAAAAGTCCCAAAAAGAACTCAACTCCATTTGCTTAACTTCTAAACTGGATGAGGGAGTGAAGAATAATTGATATGGAACATTCTAACACACCAAGATGCATCCATATGACTTAAACAAAAAAAGCTAGTTATATTACACATAATCTTCAAGGAATGATAAGATTACGACATTAAACAAATCATCTAATTGCTTTTTCCTTGGAGGAAGTCATCACTCGACAAATTAACAGAAAAGGTCGATGAGTACAAAATGATTAAGTGTTTTGCTCTAATTTTATCATGAAGTAATATACTCATTGTAGAAGGTTTACTTGAATTATTCTTTCGTTCTTGCTCTCTTTAATTTCAAAGTACTTACATTTTATAAGCACTATGTTTTTTTTATCCTAAAACATATATCACTTTCGATCACTCTAATTATTTTTCCTTGCAAGACAATCTC
The DNA here is from genome assembly GCF_029873635.1 of Malania oleifera. Lineage (NCBI taxonomy): Eukaryota > Viridiplantae > Streptophyta > Magnoliopsida > Santalales > Ximeniaceae > Malania > Malania oleifera. The sequence continues at coordinate 14,780,439 of NC_080418.1, forward strand.
TTAATGCTATAAAATTAGAAACTATAATCTTATTACTAAAGTAAATCACCAATTACTCTAAAAATAACAAAAAGAAAAACTAATGTATGACCAAGCACATTCTTGTAAATGAAAAATGACTAAACTAAAAAAAAATCAATTAAAGAATTTGTAGAATATTTTGAAAATCAAAACAGTATTTTATGTTTTTATTTTGAAAAATAACCAATAGATTATTATAGCAGCGGAAAATAACAATTATAAAAATGTGAATGTGAAATCGGTAAATAAATAAATAAATAAAAAGGTTTGCAATATGTGCCAACTTTGATCACAGCCTTGTAACGTCGTGGCCATGATTAGCACGTACAAGACAAGGATTTTATTTTTTTTATTGATATTCTTTGAGAAAAATGGATCAGGACCGTCCAATTTCACGTTCTACCAATCAGACCGTTGGCCAGCGAAATTTGGCGCCAGGGATGGAGGCTGTCGCCACACCCGCAGGTGACGCAATCATATCTCGTAAACGAAGGCCGTTAGGGTTCTTCGCTATAGACCAAACGCGGGGTCCACCTCTTAGGAGCCTCTGAGCTGTCATTACGGCGTGTCACATGCCTCTGTATCACACCGCTGCTGTCCCTGGACCCCACACTTCAACGTTCGTGATTTAATATCACAGATGCCCCAGAGATTAAGCCACGTGGACGGACCCTATTAGCCTCCAACTCCAAGACCGGATCGTGCCACGGCGGCCTACACCGGATCATCATTTGCCTTACCACTAAAATTCATTATTTAGAGAAATGCTCGTAAAAAAAAAAGGGAAATATTGTTTAATAAAAAATTTACAATTCATCAATCCTTAAGATGTTATAAAACATTTTGTGACTAAAAGTTGCATGGAGATTATTGGAATTTATGT